>NW_016230595.1:0-1245 GCF_001687245.7 Rhagoletis zephyria | reverse complement strand
AAGATCACCGTCATCCAAGAAATGCGATAAACAGAGTTTGGCAAGAAGACGTGGGACCTTTCGACGACTACAGATATAAAGAAACGCGAATTCCGTGTTGGAAAAATACGGGACAACCAAATACCCCTTCTATGAGCGCTGCACCGTCGCGATATAAAAATCATGATTGGTAATTTCAGTGCCACGGTAGGCAATGTCCCCGTGTCGAAATATTCAGCCTCTACGACGAAACGTCCAATAACGGTATGACGCCGATTGACTTCGCCAGGACCCGAACCGTGCTACCACGGTGTTAGCATAGCCTGCAATATATGCGTCTAATCCGGGACGACTCCGTGAGCAATCGCAAGGGAACATGCGACTAATACAACTTTTGATCTCTTTATATGGAATTAACTGTTCGCTTTTGTTCGAGCATATCGTATGAGGAGACCAATTTGTTCCCTTTATACCCGAACGGGTTTAAAAACCGAGTAGTCACTTTTAAAAAATAAGAACAAAAATTTGCGCCAGCTGCGATTCGAACCGATGTTCTCAGTTTTGTTAAGCATATACTCCCCCTCTGTGCCAACGCTGCACATGAATTTAATTGACCAAGTGCGTACATATCTTTAAATCGTTAATAGTACCCGTTAGAGATGAGTCGGGGACTAATAATAATCCAAATATACCCGTGAGGGATGAGGTGCGCCTAATTGTTGTCCAATCATACCTGTATGAGACTAGTTGCGACCAATGTAACTGTATAAAGAACAAAAGGTGAGAAAGAAAATCTATAAAACCATTTACGTGCGTTATACGTACGAATCAAAAATCGACACGGTTGGCTAAGCAAATACTCTGCCTACATACATGCCATGGCATTTCATTGACTAAGTGCGTATATAGTTATATGTATATCATCAAATCGTAATTTTACCCATGAGAGATGAGTCTGGGACTAATTAGTCTCAAATCATAAGTCAAAACTAACTGATCTCCATTTATACCTGTATCAGATTAGAGAGGACTAATTAATTCCAAACTCCAACACCCGGGATACTTTCTTTAGAGATTAGACGCACATTTTTTTGCAAGGCAGACATATGTATATACATAATGTGTGTAGTACATACATACGAGCTTGTGCAAATGCATGCATGACTAATAAATCACATCAATCTGATTTCCGACATCAGAGAAATTGTTGACCTTGACTACGCAAACATTTAGTTACCAACCCACGGAAGTAAATACAAACTGTGT
>NW_016230594.1:516-972 GCF_001687245.7 Rhagoletis zephyria | reverse complement strand
TGGCATCTTCCATACAAACCGAATTTTTCATACTGCCTATCTTTGGAAGTGTTCATGGTAGAGTTCTGGAACTTGGTATGGAGATATACGAAATCAATCGCATACTCATGAAGAAAAAGGGTTGCTGTTGGAAAGGGGGCGTGGCACCTCCCATATAAATCGAATTTTAATACTGCATATCTCTGAAGGTATTCATGGTACAGTACTGGAACTTCGTATGGAGATATGAATGTAGTTAAAATCAAGCCCATACTCATGGAGAAAATTTGGGCTATTTTAAAAGAGGGTGTGAGGCCTACAAACGTACCGAGCTTTAGCTATCTTTGAATGTATTTATAATTCTTTTGTAGGTGTGTTTGTAATTGAAATCCTCCTAAATGGTTGTACGGATTTTAACGAAACTTTTTGTGTATTTTTGAGTGGGTCTCTGGATGGTTTAGTTTCACAATTTAATCC
>NW_016230594.1:0-470 GCF_001687245.7 Rhagoletis zephyria | reverse complement strand
TGTGTGTTTGAGTGGGTCTCTGGATGGTTTAGTTTCACAATTTAATCCAATAATTGGCGCTGTAGTTGAGTTCTTACTAAAAAGCTTATTTATGATCCGATTTGGCTAATATTTTAAATATGTATGCAATACTATTGCAAAAACGTGCTTCCAAGTGGTACTGAAGTCCAGTTATTACTAAAAATAGCCAAGTGAGAAAAGGGGCCGTGAAGGTCAGATTAAATCGACCTGTTGCACCATTGAGTATATCGAACGCTCCTGCGTTGCGATTGGCCCAATGGATGTGATTTTCCAATATTATTATGCGTTCAAACTTTTAAGGTATTTCGTCTGAAATAAGTATATGTATATTACATTTCTGTAGAACATTGATCCGCACCCATTTTGAAATTGCCACCAACTATACTGTAAAGATTCAAGAATATTCACTATAGAACCGGGTCATTGTTGTCGCCAGGGAGTGAAGAGGA
>NW_016230593.1:0-1245 GCF_001687245.7 Rhagoletis zephyria | reverse complement strand
ATGCGATAACAAAAAAATCACATTTCAACACTTTTGACTTAAGAGTGCAGCGCAACAACAACTATTATGTTCATTTTCAAAGAAAAGAAGAAAAAGAAATGTTATAACCGTTTTGTTAACGACGAACGCCGCAATTTCTTCAATAACTTCGTTGAAACGTTCAAGTGCTATGCTTGTAATGCACTTTGGCAGCGCAAAAACACACCTAACCTCAACATTATTGCAATCAAGCAGCACGGCAACAGTGATAAAAAAGTAGTTGTACCGTACCCGAAGGCATTTTTTGCACTTTAAATTTACATACATACATACATACAATTAACATACTCTGCTCGAAACGAGGCGAGGATCTATTTGGAGTCAGTTTAATAGTGCAAAGATTTCATTACAGGGAATTATGCCAGAAAAGCAAAGAAACCCAGACTTATTAGTTAAATCAATTTTGCTAGTCAAATGATATCTATGTGGATTCCTGAAATTCCTTCGTTGTTTTATTAGGTAGGTTTGGTCAACGACTGAGGGAATGCATTCGGGCTGGCATTCCGAAGAATGGTAGGTAGGTAAATAGGAATGGCTGAGCGCTGAGGAAAACTGAGCGCAGACAATTTTCGAGTCTTGCGTGCGGCAGGGTCACTTCTGCGTCATCTGTTAACACACCAAGTTTCGTGAACACATAAACAAATAGTTAAGTGAGGGACACGGCTCATGCATAAGCAATCGTACAAAGAGCTGCTTATCAAAATTGTGTGCGGAGAGCGCTGGTGTTTTTCTTCCAGTGGCCACTACCGCAGCCAGCCAAACATAGCCTAAGCTAAACTAATTTATCCTATTAAGTACATTATGTCAAAATTCGATCATATTCTATCCTAACCTGTCCTATCCGATGCTATCTTATCCTAGACCTCCGACCTATCCTATCTTCTTCTACCTTATCCTATCCTTATCATATTATATCCACTCCGGTCCTATCCTATTCTATTCTATCATATCCTATCCTTTCCTATACTGCCCTCTCCTATCCTAGATTATCCTATCCTATCCTATCCAATCTTAGCCTATCCTATCCTATCCTATCGTAATCTATCCTTTCCTATTCTATCCCCTAGGTATATTTTTGAACAGAACAGTTGCTTTTTTAAATTTCTGTTATTTACTTAGTTAAGAAAACTTCCCATTTTACCTAATTAGATACAACTCATTCTGAGATTCCATCACTGGTCAACACAGTCAATACAACGCTAACCA
>NW_016230591.1:341-1245 GCF_001687245.7 Rhagoletis zephyria | reverse complement strand
TCAGGACGACACCGCAAGTAGATCCAAAAAGCATAGGACTTCCTCTCCTAACCGTGGCCGTATCCACCACGAAGCCATTCATCGAAGCTGCCTAAAAGCACATCAAGCTGGCGGTGTTGGACGACGGCCATCCGGACAGCCACATTAGCACGGACAATTGGAAGTCCGTACTTATGGGTCTATGCAGGGTGTATAAAGGGATACTCCAGTAGTATCCCGGCCCTGCACCAGTCGTCCGTGATGCTGGGTGGTATCAGGAACGCCATCGAATTGAGCACGTCCCATCCATGATGGTAAGCCTCTGAATTTCCTATCCATTGCATCCGCTTGTGCAGATTCGTCAAANGTCGTCCGTGATGCTGGGTGGTATCAAGAACGCCATCGAATTGAGCACGTCCCATCCATGATGGTAAGCCTCTGAATTTCCTATCCATTGCATCCGCTTGTGCAGATTCGTCAAATATAGTGGCTTGATTTGGTCGTGATTGTGGTGGACCGGATAGCGAATAATTCGGATATAAATGAGATGGTTGAGTAATTGGTTCTCGGATATGAGACGTTCTAACACCACGGTAGGTATTGATCGTTTGAGTTTGTAAGGTTGCAGGACCACCCAAAGAACCATGCGGAGGATCCACCGAGGGTGGTATCCAGGTATGATTCCAGGTCGTTGGCATGGTTTGGTTCATATCACGAACGTCAGGAATTTGTGTCTGCAACTGAATCCGATCACGGATCATTTGCTGTTGCATCTGTGTTTGGGCTCAGCAACTCAGACACCATTACAGACAGTTAGTGTAATGAGGGTGTTGGTTCCGTTCCGCCTGACACTGAATTGATAGCGGCTGGTTGAGCATTTGAATTAACCGTACTGGTGGTCAGGGTATACCGTGGTTCAGTTGCC
>NW_016230591.1:0-189 GCF_001687245.7 Rhagoletis zephyria | reverse complement strand
AAGTTCCCGAATCTTCGACTGAAATTTTCCGATCAGATCTGCCTGGCGTGTAGCCGACTCGGGTTTTAACTTTAACCGAGCGGTTCGATAACAACATAACAATAATGTTGTCTCTTGTCGCCGACGATTGCTCGATCAATGCGACTGGGAATGGAATTGGTGACCTGTGTTCGAAAGTAAACGGGTATC
>NW_016230590.1:1048-1245 GCF_001687245.7 Rhagoletis zephyria | reverse complement strand
GGCAGTTTGTGCAGCCTTCTGGTCACTCGACGCTTCGCTTTGTCCACCGAAGGATGCAGTATCAACTACCGGCTAAAATAGCTCGCGCATCGCTCCGGGTCCGACGAAGCATGGTCGCCGAAGGAAATTTCGACTCTGTCGTCGTGCTTCGTCGGATTAGACAATGACCTCACGGTTGACCAAAGCTTGCTCACACC
>NW_016230590.1:0-1005 GCF_001687245.7 Rhagoletis zephyria | reverse complement strand
AGGTCTTCAGATGCTCTTCCCACTTCTTCCGCTTATGTACGTTTACTAGTTGCCGAATCTCCGCGTTGAGATCCCTGATACGGGGATCTCCGGGATCGGCCTGACGAAGGCTATCAAGCTCATCGGCTAGAACAGGCGCTTCGGCAGGGAAATTTGGACGTGGGTCCGTAATACATTCTGCCGGTACGAAGCGAGCTGCAGCAGCGGTGACAGGCCTGCGGAACTTACGTTCACCAAGGTGGACGTCGGTTGGTGTGGGGAGAGCAGCGAAGGTGTTTTCAGTAAAATCCGCGAAGCCTTTCCAATCAGCTTTAGAAAAGTTGATATAGGTCCAGTGTTCCGCGGAAGCAAAGTCGGTTGATTTATCGATCGAGATGACTATGGGCAGATGGTCTGATGCTAAAGTCAGCATAGGTCGCCCAGATATGCTGTTTATCAGACCAGCGCTGACTATTGTTATGTCTGGCGAGCTGCAGCAGTTACCCATAATCCTGGTGGGTGCGTCGTCGTTCATTGTGCAGAATGTCGAATCGTCTATCTGCTCAGCTAAGTCAGTTCCCCTACGATCGTTTAACAGGTTGAGTGCCAAAGATCGTGGTGCGCATTAAAGTCGCCTACTACCGTACGGTTTTAACCTCTGAGGAGCGCACCTATGTCAGGGTGATATCCTGCGCGGGCAGCGGGTGACAGGGGGTATATAAACGTTAAATATTTCGAGCCCATCATCGCCTGACCGGATAGCAAGGCCCTGACATTCTAGGGTGATATCCCTGCGGTCGATGTCTGCTTCGATAAGACGATACTGCACGGTGTGGTGCGTGATGAACGCTAAGCCACCACCANCGCTCGCGATCTCGACGGTGCACGTTGCACCCGGCACAATTCAACAGTGTTGAATTGCTGTGCAATTTCGTCTCTTGGACCGCAGCTATCAATATGCCTTCCCATGAAGACCAAGAATACAATATTGCGCCGATCAGAGAGGATTTTTGAGAATAACTTTTG
>NW_016230589.1:0-1245 GCF_001687245.7 Rhagoletis zephyria | reverse complement strand
TATGAGAGGAAAAACCGTCAAATTGTATATGTATGTCACATTCAGTGTTACCAGAAATAGATATCCATTTAGAGCTAGAATCTTCAGAAAAGGAACTAGAAAGGGATAAATAAAAAGTTCTAGAGCTAAGAAACGGGCAAGTTTCATTATAAATCGATTGGACTTATTTTTTTTTATTTTAGAACGAATTTCAAAAATTTTATTTATTTTGTTTCTGTCGCCGTCCTAGAATCATCAATTTACAGCTAAGGTAAACAAACATATTCCCCTAAAAACAGATATTTTCGTTTACAGTAATATCTATAATAAACGCTTTCAGCTGCTATAACATTTAATNGATATAGTGCCAGGCTGGCAATCGCATCACTGGCACATTTCACTAAATGCAATTAAAGCGGCGCGGCATACTACAAATGCCAGCTGTGAAATTTTGCGAAAATTTTATTCGCTGATACGGATATTTGCAGAATTTCAATTTCGGTTTTATCGTCATCAGCGTTAACCATTATTTGCGTTTGATTACATTACCGAAACCAAATATGTGTGTGGCTCACTTAACGGCGGCTTAGTATTGAGTTTAATTATTTTATTTACTCAGTTATGTAATTGCCTGTTTTTGCATGCTCAGTAGATTACCAATTTTGCGGCGGTGCTGAGTAATTACACTAATTATGGGCTAATTCGATACCTAGGCGATTTTAAATATTTGTTATTTTTGTACTTTGATTTTAATTGGCTTCTAGGTTTTTATCGCGAGTAATTATTTAAAATTACTTTTATTTTGCTCCCATATGAATATTTTGTTTGAATTTTACAATCATGTACAAAATTATACTTATCCTGCTTGTTATATTCGCCTGAAAAGCCCAAATGGTGTCATCTTCCTTCTCTATTTCCAATTCTCAATTTACCAATTTTCCAAAAAATATTTCTGCCATCATTGGCCTATTAAAGTGCACGCCTCGAATTCAAATCCAATTACTTCGATTCAGCATTTCAATATACATGCATACATACATAATTATATACATACTTACATATGTTTGTTTGTATTCAAATGTTAACTTTAACCCGTACTTCTTGGACATTTAATCGCTGCATTCACGTAGAATTCTCAATCGAGGCCAATATCCAATTTATTTAATTACGAACAAATTGATTCCCTTGCGAATCGTCGCTGTGATTTGATTGCCATTTCCGCCACAGGCATTCATACCTCCTGCAGTTAATTCGATGATTTTCGCT
>NW_016230588.1:0-1245 GCF_001687245.7 Rhagoletis zephyria | reverse complement strand
ACACACTTTTCTAGGGGTGGAGCATCTATATATGTATATACATATATATGCATGTAGGAGAATACGTATGTATGTTGTATACCAATACACTTTACCAATTTTCGACATATAAACCACCTTGTATCGGATTTCTTGGATTTCCATCAGCGGTACACCCAGTGATCGGTTCCGGTTCGGGACTCAGCTTTGTCACCAGCGACATCTTGCGGCTTATATCTGTGTTCTGAACTTGGATTACGATCGGCGACATCCGAGCACCATCAAACCATATACCGATTCTGGAACCGGTGCAGCAGCAAACCATATACCGATTCTGGTTCCAGAATCGGTATATTTATACTACTGACGGCGTTTGAACATATTGGAAAACATGGAGATATACAAGCAGAGAACATTTCAAGGGAGAATTATAAACGAACAAACAAACACCGTATCCGATGTAATATTCGAACCACTCAAGATGTTGTACGAAAAATATGAAAAAAACGCCAACGCGAAGATACATACCTACGCCGCAGAGACCAAGAAAATGAAAATAACGGATTTCTATCTGCCGGCACAAGCAAGCAACCTAATACTTGCTAAATAACGGAACATAAACCGACGAAGTCACGAAAACCAAGAAAATAAAAATAACGGTTTTCTACCCGCCAGCGAATACAAGCAACCAAAAAGCACCTACCTGTGAGATAATGAAACAATAGCGGTCGCAATTAGATGGGTATGCATGACCTAATGACAGTTAAAACAGACAGTAACACGAATACATAAAAATCGGAGGGAAACACGAACTATCCAGAACGAAAAATGACACTGAAGATGGCACAACGCAGAAACCGGTTTGTCTCCAAACCAAATTTGACCAGGGATGACGGAAAATCGTTCCACAATACATCATACTCCTACCCTGTCGGAAACACAAACAACCAAAAAGAAGTAAACAAAAGTATTTTATGACGTCAGCGATTGGGTGGATGCTGTCAAATTGACGAAGAGAGGGTTAGCCCTTTATTTTCTGGGTCGTGCCGTGCTGGTATATGGCGCAGAAGCACGGACAATGACAACATCCGATGGACCGGCTCTTGGAGTATTCGTTGGCGACGACGAGTACCGCAGACGATGGAACGATGAGCTGCACTGAGAAAAAGGATTAGTTTTGACAACTAAAGATATTTAGTTTCCGAATTTCGACAATTTTTGGGAACTGTTACCAAGGATTGGGAACTATTACCATGGGTTGGTAAT
>NW_016230587.1:0-1245 GCF_001687245.7 Rhagoletis zephyria | reverse complement strand
AGTATAGCCATCTAGCAGAACCTGGTTTATCGGCTGGAGTTGCAACCCTATATGTTAACTGAAAACTACTGGCTAAGTTTTTTTTGCCATTGCTGCCGGCTCACACAAAACTCTATCGCTAACTGGTCCTTTAGAGAGCTTTCCTTGTTTGCATCTTTCTGGATGAGAATCGCACCAGAACTTCGTTGATGAAGTTAATTCTTTATATGCTTCCACTCACAGTTTATTCATAAAATTTGTATACTTCCTCTATGTACTACAGTTATAAAAAAATATAAAGTTAATACAAAAACTAAGCTTTCACTTATAAATTATTGCAAAAATATGCACATCCTTATATTTATTTGATTACCTAATAAAAATGTCCAAGTTCTTTTTACTTCAGTAANGCCTAGCTAAAAGTATTTTTACGACTTTCCAATAAAATGCGAAAATTTTTGCGTAATTACAATAAATCGTAAGACAAGCGGAAAAATAATGCAAGGCCTGTGTAAAAAAACAGCTGTTTCAAAAAGTGAATATTTACATTTTGTCCGAACCTTTGAAAAATTTGCACAATAAAATTAAAATTTGCACTATAAAATCAAATGGAAAATGGGCTCGTAAATGTCAGCAGTGAAAGTGCAATAAATTTAAAATTTTGAAAAAGTTGTAAAACAGGCTAAGCGAATAAACTGATAAATATGTAGAAGAAAAATGTGGAAAGGGGTGGTGGTGGAAGCCGCTAAAATGTCAAAGCTGACAAGCCTATGAGTAGCAGTGCACGAAGTGTTGAGTGACGGGTTGGTTGAATGGCGCGCATCTGACTACGTTGTCTATTTGCAACAACCGTTTAATTAGTTATGCTTCGATGAAAATTTTTGCAAACATAAAAGTGCAGTAAATTTTATATGCTGATGGGGTGATTGCAAAATTTGGTGCTAAGGAAAATTACAGTTGAAAGGTGGTGTTGAAAAGGAAGTATTATTTAAGGTAAGCGCTCCAAATTCTAATTATTGGTACGCTTTTTTTTTTGTTTTTATTTTTTATTTTAGATTGAATAATACTTTTGACAGAAGTAGGCCAGAAAGGACGGGGAAAGAGCTAGCCAACTCAAATCATATCATATCAAATAAAATCAAAACAAATCAAATGAAGTCATATCATATCATATCATAACCAATAACATCAAAACACATCAAAACCACAAATCAATCAAATCATGGTGTAATAATAACAAGGTGTTGTCAGTAACTTAACCTCACT
>NW_016230586.1:0-1245 GCF_001687245.7 Rhagoletis zephyria | reverse complement strand
TTGAATTAGGTAATTGCCCTAATTTAAGTGAGTTGTATTTTTTAAACAGCTGGCAACTCTTCTAGATATAATTCCGAAATAAAGCCTTTTCAAAATCATTTCGATGATATCCATATTTTTTTTTATTTCTTGAATAATTTGAATGCCACTTTATAAACATGTGGCAACCTTTTTCATACATTCTAAATGTTCAAACTCAAGTTTTTTTAACNTTGGTGACCATTTTGAATATAATTTTTTTTTAAAGTAAAACTTTATTGCATATCGGCAGTCCAAGCCTTTAATGTGACACCTCATTTAGGTAAATCGAACGAACAATTAAATAATTTGAATAAAACTGTTCTCCAGGTGGCAACTCTGTTCGAAAAAATAAAACCAGTTTGCACTTCTGCAGCCCCAGCGCTTTAATTTAACACTCCATTTTTTTAAATCGAGCGAAAGGTGCAGATCTTTTATCCTGAACAAAAAATCCCTTCGTGTATTATGGTGACAGGTAACAACATCAACGGAAATAAGGTCAATTGACTTTATTTCCCTCCCTGGTGCGAAATAAGATCAATTGACGTGGTGTGGCGCGCGGACGCGAGCCGTCGGGAAGCTAAGCAAATTTAATATTTGAAAGAGCCATAATGTCAATGGATTTTATTTCACTTTTGAAAACGGTAATAATGTCAATTGACTTTATTTCGCACCAGGGTGCAAAGAGATTTCATTTTAAAAACAGTTGAGTGATAAAATTGCAATATTTGACGCTCACCTTTTTGTCAAGTGTTTGGTCGGACTTCTCCTCAATTGTAAGATGTATCGATGCCTTCCAACATCTACTAAACTTTTTCGGAGTAGAATTTGGTTTCTAAAGTTAGTGATATAGCTATACGGTGTTATTAGAACTAACACTCGTTTAAAATATCTTCACTTTTGTGGCGTTTGCAAATTGAATTTGTAAGTGTGCGAGAATTAAATGATGCAATCAATCATATCAAAATCAACAGAAATCAATTCAAATTTCCTGTGAATACAAAACTTTAATAGTGACTTATATATTTGCATAAAATCGACTGGGTACACGTATGCCACTACTTGCGCCGAGAGGTTACAGCAAAATATTTGCATACATATACATACATATACGTATTTACTACATATGTAAGTATCAAATAGAGGAGCAAACACTTTGATGACAAAATCCCAACTTCACACGCTAATGGCATAACATGACCTTTCGTACATACATGTATAAATAAT
>NW_016230585.1:0-1245 GCF_001687245.7 Rhagoletis zephyria | reverse complement strand
GCATATCTCCCATTGCTGTCCTAAATAACCTAACCAAAGTGAGTTCATCATACATGAATTTTTGAGGAATGTACTCGAAGCTGATTCACCCGGCTAATCGCCAATCTTTGCGAATTGCAATTGTTCCCATTTTGTATTTTTTATCGAAATCCCATCATATCTTTTTTATATCCAGCAACTGTAAAAGGAACTGCTAAGAACTTTCAATGAATTCTAACTTAACCTAGCCTGAGAAACCAGTTCAATTTTATTATTGCGACGTTCCGTTCTAGTGACATGCAGTCTTACGCCGGAAGCTTTCCTTTATATAAAAAGAGATTTAAATTTTTAGATAGTTGGCAACCCTCTACAAAATTATCGCTAAAGGCGTCGTAATATTTTGAATAAGACATACTTAACTTACTAAAATTGTAGACATATGGCAACACTATTCACGACCAATTTAACCTTCAAAATGGTGTTGCTCATTAAATTTGATGGGTCATTATGGAATTCACGGGATACAGGACTTTTAGCTTTTAAAACCCCCTTAAAAACAACAAAATTTGACAACGTAACTATATTTTGCACATTCAAAATGAGGCCCCAATCAATGAAATTTGATAAAATATTGAGGAGCTATTGTGTGGTAACAGAAAAATACCTTTGACAAATAAGTAAATATGTGGATAGAAGACAGTTCTACTGAAATAATGAAAATACTTTATTTACAAAAACTTTATGATTTCTAGTGAGCTCTAATTTACTGGCATTAGGGTATTAGGTAAGGGTGATAAGAACTGAGATTTGGCGGGTAAGAACTAGTACCGGCTACTCGAGGTCAATGAACTTTGAACCAAAAAATGTGTCGTCTAGAGACAAGAACACCAGCAGAACCGATAATGTTCGGCCAAAAAAAAAATTGTTTTCCAAATTGCCTTGCCAAAATACTTTAGACTCAAGAGCGTACCTACGGCGAACTTGTTTTTCTGGTACGGTCTAATATATATATAACATATATAGTATACATATATGTATAACAATACCTTTCTGCACATGCAATTTTTTTACTATTTATGAGCGCGTGTATGGAAAGAAATATTTACATATGTAAATAGAACAAACAATTTTCAATTTCATTCACGTGTAGCCACAAGTATCCCTTTGGCGTTTTACCTGCCTTAGTGTAGGTTTTTTAAAAAGCTTTTAAATACTTGCGCGTGTGCGTACACATGTATTCACTTATTTATGTACATGCTTTTTAAG
>NW_016230584.1:0-1245 GCF_001687245.7 Rhagoletis zephyria | reverse complement strand
ATTTTCTTTCTATTTGAAATGCATATAATATCAGAAACCGGATCTAAATTCTCTCACAATTTTAAGAATTATTATCTAGGCTTGATAGATGCATTAAAAGTTCACAAAGCTTGCCGTGCCAGTGGAGGTTATTTATTTGGTTTCAGGAATTCTTTTCAAGGTGTTTATAATCTCAAGTTTTTGACTATATTCGGTTATGTTGTTCTGTTAGCCAGACTCGGTGAAGTTGATTTTTAGTTTATACCCCAAGATATAAACTGTACAAAGTGAAGCGAAGAATTCAAACTTTTTCAGGACTTTATAGACTCGTTGAACCCGTCCTCGTTTTTCATTGTGGGTGATCTTAATGCGCGTTTAGGAGATTGCCAAATAATAAATAAGCATCTTCTTATGAGCTTGCCGGGTATTGACGAGCGTAGAAGTTCTAAAGACACTTTTGTGGACCGCAAGGGTAGATAATTGCTTAGTCTAATTGATGATATAGGTGGAGTANCTCTAAACTGCTATTTCATTGATTTTTTAACTATATCATTACTTTTGATATTTTCTTTCTATTTGAAATGCATATAATATCAGAAACCGGATCTAAATTCTCTCACAATTTTAAGAATTATTATCTAGGCTTGATAGATGCATTAAAAGTTCACAAAGCTTGCCGTGCCAGTGGAGGTTATTTATTTGGTTTCAGGAATTCTTTTCAAGGTGTTTATAATCTCAAGTTTTTGACTATATTCGGTTATGTTGTTCTGTTAGCCAGACTCGGTGAAGTTGATTTTTAGTTTATACCCCAAGATATAAACTGTACAAAGTGAAGCGAAGAATTCAAACTTTTTCAGGACTTTATAGACTCGTTGAACCCGTCCTCGTTTTTCATTGTGGGTGATCTTAATGCGCGTTTAGGAGATTGCCAAATAATAAATAAGCATCTTCTTATGAGCTTGCCGGGTATTGACGAGCGTAGAAGTTCTAAAGACACTTTTGTGGACCGCAAGGGTAGATAATTGCTTAGTCTAATTGATGATATAGGTGGAGTAATTCTAAATGGCAGAATTTCTTTCGATTTTATAGGCGATTTCACGTTTGTTGGTGCAACAGGCAGTTCAGTGATTGACTATGCGATCTGTTCGTTTAGCAAGATGGGAACGGGTTTCTTGCTACTATCGCGATAGAGGAAGACTGCTTTCAAACTTCGCTTCGATGCGTCAATAAAGAGACGCCATTGTTAGGGTTTATAGTCAGTAATTC
>NW_016230583.1:0-1245 GCF_001687245.7 Rhagoletis zephyria | reverse complement strand
CGGCAGGATTTCTCGCAAGGACATCGAAAAAATTAATTTATGGCAAAAGTGCAGTGGCTTTGTAAGGGTGTATTACAAGGCTACAAAACGATATGTTTTCTTGTCGAATAATTTGTGTATTTCCTGAAAATTGACAATTGTAGAACATTTTTAATTAGTCTGACAAGGCTTATGATGAACATTAAATTAATAAATTCAACTTCTATAACAAATTCTTTTCCTCCATAAAAAAAAACCCCTTTCATAATAGTATTAAATAAACAAAATAAAGTGTTTTAGTGTTTGACATGTCCTCTCGGCTTGATTAAGGAACAAATGTGGTAGTATTATTTAAAAAATTTAAAAAATACCGTCAGAAAAAAATTATCGAAAATCAGTGCGATTTTTCAACAACTTCAAACTGTAACTATATTACACTAGATAAGCTATAAACCTGTATACCAAAAATAAATTTAGAAATTAAAATACTTGGAATTGGGATGAAAAGTCTGTGTCATTTTCCAAATTTTTGTACAAAGTTTGAAATTTGGAATTACATATATGGTTTTTGTTGCACTGTTCTTTGAAAAAAAAATAATTCTAGAAATCGGTTACCGTGATCCAAAGTTATGCGGTAACATACATAAAAAAAAATAAAAATATTCCAGCGAATTGAATTCGGTTTTGGCCCTTGAACGAAGATAAATAAACAACTAAAAAGATATTTTGATTTAATCAACAGGACAAAGTTGCCAACAAACCTTTATTCTGCTCATTACTTTAGTCAAAGATTGTTTTCTAGTTAGAAGAAAGGCAAAAAATATAAATCCTGATTTATTTACACAACATAAGCGTAGAGTTAGCAGCCATTTCAGCATAAGTACAAAGTTGTTTTTTTTTTTTGTTTAAGGCCGTCTTCCAGCAAGCGTGGGATATGTAAATATTTGCAAGCAATGGAAACAAATTCGCTACACTTTCCATTTTAACCATCATCTCAGTGACCTAATACATGTATGTATGCATATATATATATATNGGTACACACACTCCACTAGTGAATATAATAAATCTAAACGCTTAACTAGATATATTATCTGTTTATGTCACGCTTTTTTATTTCTATCTCTTTTTATTGCAAACATAAAATTTTGCACAACTATTAAACTACTTTTGTTTTATTTTAATCATTTCTTTTGTTTTTTTTTTGCTTGGACTATCTCATTTAAAACGGTTTATTGATTTTTATTTTCATTTGCTAGTACTAGC
>NW_016230582.1:0-1245 GCF_001687245.7 Rhagoletis zephyria | reverse complement strand
ATCCGTAACTTTTTATTAATTTTTTTCCATTGCGTAATTTGTATACCAAGTTATCACTTCGTTTGATAAGATATCGTAAATTCTCTTTTTGCAAACTGTCCGGATTTGGATAAANGACCGAACGAAATTGTTTATAATTCAAATTTAACTGTTTTATAATGTAAAGGAATGGTGACAACAATTTTAAGTTTTCATTATTTCATTTCACGGGATATTTTTATGTTTTCGTTACGCTTATTATCATTTCTTCATTTGTATCCGTAACTTTTTATTAATTTTTTTCCATTGCGTAATTTGTATACCAAGTTATCACTTCGTTTGATAAGATATCGTAAATTCTCTTTTTGCAAACTGTCCGGATTTGGATAAATAGAAACATTAAAAAAAAATTCTCTAGTAAAGCTTTCCCAATCACTTTCCGTTTCGAACCAGTTAAAAGACTTCATTTAATTTCANTTCAAAGTATGCTCTGCCTAGTCGGATGCATCCTCCGGACACTGCTTCCGGAGCATTCTGCGGACTCTGCATGGCTTACAACCATGCGGAGGTGGTAATAGTTGATTACCATTGGCCACAGTGCCTACCCATTACTTTTTGGTCCAATAAATATTTTTTTTATATACATATATGCAAACATGCTGGTCTCCCCTCTCGCTGAGTTATTCAATTTAGTTTGATACCCACATTGCAATATTTCGTTTATTTAATCAATTTAACTGAGTTACAATTTTAAAATAGGTTGCAACCCCCCTCAAAAATATTTCCAGCAGTCATGTTTTTAAGACCTCTTTAATTTGATTCCTATATTCTAATAAGTCATTTATTTTATCGATTAAATTTTGTTAAATTTTCAACAGGTAACAACCCTCCTCAAAAATATATTCGGCTGTGAGCTTTCTTAAAACCCTAAACTTTAATAACCACATTGCAATATTTCATTTTTTTATCAATTTAACTGAGTTAAAATGTTCAAATAGGTTGCAACCCTCCTCAAAAATATTTCCAGCAGTCATCTTTTTTAATCCTCTTTAATTTGATACCTATATTGTAATAAGTCACTTATTTTATCGATTAAATTTAGTTAAATTTTCAAACAGGTAACAACCCTCATCAAAAATATTTTCGGCTGTAAGCTTTCTTAAAACTCTAAAGTTTAATACTCAGATTGCAATATTTCATTTACTTTATCAATTTAGCTGGGTTAAAACTTTTAAAATAGGCGGCAACCCTCCTAAAAAATATTTC
>NW_016230581.1:0-1245 GCF_001687245.7 Rhagoletis zephyria | reverse complement strand
TCACTTTGCACTAAATGTTTATCCACTCACTCAGTCAGTGGCCGCTGCACAGTGGAAGAGCCCGATGTAAAATATGGCAAAAAGTATCAATTGTACTCCGATTTTACTGTAATTTGTTAGCTGTGGTATTTTTGCTTAGGGTTTAATGAACATTTTGATCCCAGCGGCACCTTGTCAGCCCTGAAAGGACTAGGTAAAATTATGAAACCCCGTTATAGAGCAACCTTTTGCATACTATTGCACTTGGAGTTAGGGATAAGAGCAAAGCCAACAAACAGAAACTGATCCGTGAATTTCGTCGTCGAATCATTACACTCTAAAAAGTGAATGTAAAATTACTACTGAAAAGTGTTTATTTTTCAACCAGAATCTGTTCAAATATACGCGCAAGATGTTTAAGATTGGGCTTTGAACATTAGATGTTTAAAATATACACATGAAATGTTTAAAATTGCAAAACTTTCATATTTAATTTTAAACATGTGTAAATTTGTTCAACGCGACAAACTTGGTATGTAAAAGTAAACAGCCACATTAGGAGAGGAAACTGGTTACCTCTCTTTATATGCGCTAATTTACACAAACCTTTTTTAGAGAAAATTTTAAACATTTTATGTGTAAACTGTAAAATTTTGAATAATAAATGTTAAAAATTCAACAAACAAATTTGAAATTTATTCTACGCCACATACATTTAAGTAAAAGTAAACAAGCAGTGTTTAATTTAATAAACACGGTGTGTAGAGGAAACCGGTTACCTATCTTAGTATGCGCAAATTTAAACAAAATTTTTTTAGAGTGTACATAAAATTTATATTCATACAACACCGATATTAAGTGCCCTTTGAGTAACACTGGCGCTGTTTTTCTCCGGAAAAAGCCTTAGGTCCTCTTAGTAGGCATGCCTAGAATCTAGCCAACCACAGCTGGCTATTTCGAGACATTTCGAAACTTGGACTTTCTGCCACTCTCAGACCACTGTGCGCCGCGTACTTGCAAATCACTGCAGGCAGTGCATGCCCCACCTCCTTCGAAATCCTTAGACGAAAATCAACGCCATTGTTGCCTGCATGTTGCACGTTGTTGTCACACGGTAGGTGTCGCTGTTGATTGCTGCCTCCTAACTCGTGTGTCCGCCACTCCAGCGCTAACAATGCGCAATGTTTTGGGCTTTAAGGCAAACCAGTGTTGTTGCAATTGCACTTGTTGTTCTTTACACTATTGTTACATGCCATTTGTGTCATT
>NW_016230580.1:0-1245 GCF_001687245.7 Rhagoletis zephyria | reverse complement strand
CTTTGCAAAGCAAACATCAAACTGTATTTTAGTGTAAAAATGGTACCTCGGAAGTGCCCGGAACATAATCATAGACACTTTTGTTTTTATTTTTATACCAAAAGATAATTATTTTCTTATAATTGTTTTCAAACAAAAAAAAAAAAAGTTTTTTTTTTTTAAATGTTGAACAAATCATGCTTAGTATTAAACTGCGTACCTGCCTCTTCCATCTCTGTGAAGCGTATTTATTAATCCCACTTATTAAAACACTTAGGCGATTTGCACAGAAAATTTACTTTTCGGTAAAAGAGCGTACCTCAACCACACACGACTGAGTTTCGACTGGCGCATATATCGTGAGAGGTACACAAGAAGCTTGGAGGGCCGGAATATAACGTAGCGGTTATTTGGCTGTCAGTAAAATAAAGCTGCAGTGCTTTTTGTTATACTTTACAATTTGTACTTTTGGCCAGCTTTTTGATAGAAATACTCCTCTGTGCGTCGTCCAGAGTTTATATATGCACTAGGTACTGCATACTCCCCTGGAATATGAGTGTATTCCTACGGTAATCGTAGGTACCTCGTCAGCGACCNAGAACAGTATTACCGTATTCGCCAATGATAATAAGAGACGAGTTTTAAAAACTTTTTGAAGAGCTTGGAAATAATCATCCTATTGGAAAGGTCCCTGCTGATCACTTAGTAGTCTGTAAAGGTGAGCATAAAAGCAGTCATCAAACCCTTTTCAGGGTCTAATCCATTGCCAGCATCTTTGTCTGGAAAACTGTGGACCAACTTCCCTTTGGAATATATAGTTTAATGTCGGATCCACAAACAACCGTTGCTGTTATGTACCCCATCGTGTACGATGCGACTCTTGTGGCAAAATACACCGGTTTAGTATTTGGGCCTGGAATTTCCTGCCAAATGAACTGTGATCACTGTCACATTACAATTTCTTATTAAACTAGTTTGGATGCAGTTACAGGGCGACTAGTCATTTCTTAAGAGCGTATGAAAATATTACAACAGTTTGCCTGTCAAATGCACTAAGATGCTTGCTCTATTTGCCCTTAAGCGGCTTTGTTGCATGGAGCAGCAAGCAACTATTCCCAGCCTGGCTGTCTATCAATCGGCTACATACACATACAAGCACTAACATACTTACATGCATATATACATACATATGTACATCTGTATTTATACACATTTATTGCCGATCTTCCAATCATCGTTGCACAGTTAAGATGGTCGTTTGTGCCA
>NW_016230579.1:0-1245 GCF_001687245.7 Rhagoletis zephyria | reverse complement strand
ATCTTCTCCTGTGGTCTTTGGGCTGGTTGTCTGCTTGAAATTGTAGAGCGGTAAATCGGTGGGCCAAACGACTTTTGCTGCACTTTGCAAGTGACACCGCCGCTGTCGCTTATCAACCGATTACCTCATCTGCGAAGGGATTGGATTGGCTGTGCTTGAGCGCCGCCGCTGCACTGCACCTGCAGCACGTGACGTGCTTGCAGAGATTCTCTCTTCCGTTTTGGCCTTCGAGAAAAAGCAACAGCAGCAGCTTATCGCTTTGCCTTCCATCGCATCTCTCTTTCTCGGGTCCTCAATCCTTCAACCGACCATGCCACCACTTCAACCCTTATCCGATTTGTGCCTGATCGCCATCTTTAAGGAGCTGAACCCCACTGATCAACTGAAGGCCAGCAAGACGAGTCCTCGATGGAAAGTTCTAGTGCGAGTTGCCAACCTTCACGTAAAGTCACTGGTCATCACCGAAGAGGCGGATTTGAAGGAAACTGTCAAGGAATTTTCCTTGAGGTGATGGCCCCTGACGAGGCCATTCGAGNAGCACTTTCTGCTTTGAGTTCAAGCCAAGCATGCAGTTGGCCTTTTCCGACAACCCGATGACCAGCACTCCTCTCACCAAGTGGAACTGTCTGGTGCTGGACGATAAAGTTGAGCTCAACTCACGAACCATTGAGCACATTGGCAGCATCTTTCCTGTGGTCATTGATCTAAAGTTCATCACAGATAGCCACCAAGGATTAGGCGCCCTAGTGGAATTGCTGCAGCATCCCCAATGGACCAATCAGCTGACCAGTTTGATGGCTCACCATACCGACTTCTATACAGTCCCTACTGAGCTGGTCTGTCCTCTCATTGCCGCCATCAACGGACTCTCTGTCCTTTAGAGTCTGGCCGTCAAGTGGCATTGTGACGAGTTGCCCGACTTGACCATACTCGCTCAACTGAAGGTCTTTGTGTTCAAATGTTTTGTAAACAAAAGTTCTTCTTTTTTGCCTAACCTCAACCGTCATGCAGCGGAAAATGCTGATCTTAAAGTGCATCTGCTTCCACTCGGCTGGTTTTCTTATAGAGATCTCAGTGAGCCTCTTCGTAATCGTATTGTCTGCTACGGAGACTGTAAACAGAGATGATGTTATTACCCCTTCCCCGGCTTCCCCCCTTTGTCAAACACCTAATTAATTCTCCCCTCCCCTATTGTTCCTCTACTCTACAGAGTTTATCTGAATACAAAAGTGTTATCTATGTTTG
>NW_016230578.1:0-1245 GCF_001687245.7 Rhagoletis zephyria | reverse complement strand
TCTGAGTTTTTGATTCGGACAAATTTGAAGAAGCTGTGTATGCAGGGGGGCATTACTCTACTTGACGTAAAAATAAGAGGAGCAATTGGCTTTTCGATGGAAAATTTTAATGAAGCTCGTTAATCAATGAATTTACAATGTAAATCAGAAACGAAATTCAGTTAACATTTTTGAGTATCTATGAGTACGGAGCGGCGGCGGTGATAAGCAGGTTTGTGGAAAGTATTTTGATTGCACTACACACCTGTCGCTTTGTAAATAGTTTACGAATGTTAATTGATGTTTTTGAAAAATGAAAAAAGAACAACTGATAACCGAAGTTCAGTCATTTCGTTAGGAGTTTTATTGTGAAGATGAAAAAATTATAAAAATAAAAAAATTCATATAATACAAACTATGTAGACCTGAAACGTCCCAACTTAATATATAAATGAATCCATTTGTCAGTAAAAATTTAAAAACACTTAGTTGGAGTACAAGAATTATAGCTTCATATAATATATTTAAATACATACATATATATACATATTATGTAAATAACACTAAATTAAACTCCACACTATACAACTGAATGTACCTATTTTTATTTTAGCAACTACTTGTAAAAAATTTATCAGCCTACTTTTATTCTTCAGGTTCGAAGGTGTACGATGAACTTTTGTTTCTGCTCCGGTCTAATGTACTTACATACATATAAAATTAGGAAAAAAACTGTCAATGAAGAAAATCATGAAATGAAAGATGAAGAAGTCGACTATGAAACTGAGCAACTGAGCAACTGAGCAAAAATTAAATGAGGAAGAAAACTGAAAGCTGGACTAATGATAGCCGAATCGGCGACGATGCGTATTGATTGCCGGGCAAATAGTAGTTTTTCTGAACTGTATGTAAAGAAAGTAGAAGTAAATGCAAATTTAGAAGAAAATAAGTGAGTGAGAGGAAACAAATAAAGGAAAAACGGACAACAAGTGAAAGTGTTTGAAGTTGAAAGCATGGACGACGACTTTGAGGAGTGAAGTTACATACATAGCTGAAATCTTAGGGGAAATAAGCGCAAGTGAAATGAATCGATATTTATCGATATTGTTATCGATAGATAGATAGGCATTAATTCATAACTTCTATGGTGCCTTCTAACCGTAAAAACATTCCTTCTACGACTCACAGTTAAAGGTTAAGAAGAGCTTTGGAGGTAGGGTGGGAATGTACTACACTTCCACATGAGCCCAAACTCTCCTCACGTCT
>NW_016230577.1:0-1245 GCF_001687245.7 Rhagoletis zephyria | reverse complement strand
CGTGTCCAATCATTCCCAATTCTCGCCCCTCATTGAATTGAATAAAAAAAATCAGTTGTGTCATGTCGTATTTGATTTTCCTCGATCAATTTCACTTGCACTTTCTCTCTTTTTCCTGTATTTGGCACGTAGAATTCGGCGTGATTGGTAGTGTGGGTGATGTTGCTTTGGTGACTTCGAAAACATCGACTGACGTTTGTCGTATTGTGGTATTCGTTGTCGCAACTGTCACCGTTCATTAGAGTTGTCAGTTGCGAATTTGTTTTTGTTGCCTTTTCCGGTATGCCTGCCCGCGTGTGTACTGTGTGATGCAAACGAAAATGCTGAAAGTTTTTTCCGACAGTGTCAGTTGTGCGTCAGACTGGGAGAAAGTTGTTGTTTTTGTTGTATTTTGTATTTTTCTGCGTTTGCCAATCAAGTGGTCTGATCTTGGTAGATCTATTTTGAGGCTGGTAAATTGTCGGTTTTGTTGTTGTGCTTTAGTTTTGTTTTGTTTATACAGAGCGCCGGTTGTGGTGTGCTACAGACTGATTACAGTCCTCTTTTCTTCTTGTAATGGAAAGTTGCCCCCTCCTTAATAGCCACCTGTTGAATTGCCGTTGTTTTACGGCTGTTGTTTTTCTCTTCTTTTTTTTGTCGCACAATCAAGTCTCTTCCTCCTTTGTAATCAGTGTTTTTTGTGGTGGTGGTAGTAACTTCTTATCCTTTCGTCTTTTTCCCTTTCTTTTCATTCAACTCGTTAGTAGTAATCGTTAGTTTGTTGTTTCCTTGTTACCACAACACTTTCTTGCTCTGGCTAATCTGATAAAAGTGCACGTGCTTTACTATTTAGTGTTCAGTGCTAGTGTTGTTACCTTGAAGTTTTATTACGTGTGTGCGAGTGTTTTGTTCACACAGTTTTGATGTTGCTGTCGAAAGCTAAAGTCAGCTAAAGTCAGCTAATGTCAGCACTGAAAACTGATAACAACAATCAGAGGCAGTTTTGCTCAGTTTTTCAATCAATTGTAATGGTTTGCAAAGTGTGTGATTGTGTCAAAGAGACTTTTAATTGAGCGCACAGGTACAAAGCAATCATCTTCTTTTCTTTATTTTTGCTGTTTTTATTGTCGTAGTTGTCGTCTTCTTTATCGACTTCTGAAATCGGTCGTTTAGTGCTTGCTGACTCGCACATTTGTTCAAAGTTGACCTCACTCTCCCTCTCTCATCAGGCATCGATTACATAATCGGTTTTTGCGATAAAAGAGC
>NW_016230576.1:0-1245 GCF_001687245.7 Rhagoletis zephyria | reverse complement strand
CCCAAAGCCCATCAAAAAATGTGAAGATAAGATCTAACGATGAAAATTTGCATCGTAACTCCATCAAAGTACTATCTCGCCCTGAGCAGTTATATTTTTTAAGAGCACTCAATAAACTCACATGTTCGGCTCGCTCCTGAATTTGTACATTGACACACTGGTTCTCTATTTATGTGTTAGTGATAATGGAAAAATTTTGTACGTGTATTGTAGTGTCGGTCATTCGAGTTTTGCAGGGATGTTATTATGCGAACGATGTACAAAAAAGCGCCTAACGATATGTTTACGCAGTAAAAAGTTTATACAAATGAAAAATCAGTCACGACACTTTAGTTCGACCCTGAAATCAGGACATGTCCTGATAAATCAGGACTTCTGGTCACCCCACCAAAGCAGCCTAAATCGGCTAGTCTGTCAATAGTTGTCGCCAAGGTCCACTAACGGCAGACCCAGGAAACGTGCTATTTTTATGGGGTCAGACCAGAGAGGGTGTAAGCTGTCTTGATTTTAGGTATTGAGGAGGCAAGGCAGTAGTTGGTGTTGTGTGGACATGTCGGGATCGAGTCTCGATGAGTAGGAGCTAAGCTTGATACAGTTTTCAGGCTTTAGTGGCGCCAGAGTTACGCGTGTCTCTCGAATCAAATCAAGCTCCCAGCAAATGTGGTGAGTGTAAACGTGACGTAGGTGGGCCTGAGTTGTCTTGCTTCATTTGTAATACTTATTTTTCCAATGTTTGAAATCATTTTTTTCTTCTATAACACCCACAATCTTCTGGCCTTTTGCTTTTACGCTTTGGCCCAATTTAATGCTGTTAGGGTTGCAATGTCGAAATCCGGGATCACTAACTATGCCCATTACCGGCAATTTCAACAGACACTAATCACTGGTTGTTGAGGTTACAAGTGTTAGCCACAGGACGCGTGAGTTTTCGGCTTTCATTTCGAATTTAGGATCAAGTCGCAATCTCTGACGAATTTCTATTGGCTTGTAATTTATCTCTTACTGTACATATGTTTATATTAGGGATGTTTCGAATGTCATATTTTTCATATTCGCGAATGCGAATTTTCGGTATGCGAATGTGCGAATGCCAATGCGAACGTTAGGTATAACATTATTCAACTTAAGTCATCGTTATTATTACTTAAAAATTTTTTAAATTATCAGTGTTTTAATCTAACAGTGAAAGTTCAAAAGGGCATATTATATTTCCAAAACAACGTAATTTTGCTGTCTTTTCTCCCA
>NW_016230575.1:0-1245 GCF_001687245.7 Rhagoletis zephyria | reverse complement strand
TATCAGCATGGTTTCCGACAAAGCACCCGCTTTGGCAAGCCTGTTGGCCACCAGTGTGTCTCGGAACCCACGACGCCAGTGTGTCTCGGAACCAGTACAGATGTACGTCACTATTTGTATGTAGCAAATCCAAAGCTGACGTGCGCTCCACCACACTTCTTGAGGAAGTTTCGTGCGATGGTAGCACCTTTATCACAGCCTGACTGTCGATATAGAGATTCACCTGCTTCTTTACGGGATTGGCGTTCAGTAGCTCCTTTCTGTCTTTTGTTGCGTTGATACTAAGCCCAAATTCGATTGTCATACCTAAGCTGAGTGTGGACAGACACTTCTCACTTACTATGACAAAAATATTATCCGCATATGAAGTAAGTTTGGCAGGTCCTGCCTTCATTTTCTTCAGTGTCCTGTGGACCAACAGCGACCAAAGTAGCGGTGTACCCCTGCTCACCGATTGGGTGCTCTCATGCCTACCCCAGAATAACATTGTGTAGGGCGGTATCTACCGATCTTCCTTTCGTGTAGGCGTGTTGTGCCTTCGAGATGATTTGTCCCGCTACGCTTTGTTTGATATATGTGTGTATGTATAAGTTTATTAGCCTCTCCGGGGTATTTAAAAAAAACGATGTAAGGCTAATGAGCCTGTTATCCTAACGGCATGCCTCGCCATTTCNCTGCCCATAATTTCCTGTAATAATAAATCGAGAAATGCCTCGCCACATTGAGTCAACTCGCTGTCGTCATTTTTAATGAGTCCCTTGGCTACACAACCCTTGAACAGGACCTTCTTTAGCCTTGCTGTCTCGTTAGAGTTTTCGATTCCACTACAGAAGATCCGGCATGAGCTTCTTTTTTCAGTACATATGGATTTCTTTGGATCTTTAGAATATCCCATCCCTCAACCCAACCCCCGTTAAGGTCAGCATACTTGGCTAGCCGAAAAGTTTCCTTCACACGTTTTCTAAGAATACCAATATAACATAATATACCTAACGATTCTGAAAATTCTGGAAAAATCCCCCAAAATACCGAAAGTTCTGAAAAATTTCCAAAAAGTTGCCAGAAAAAAATCTAATTAAACCCCAATTTTACTTATTTAAGACAAATTTTCACTTACAAAATCAGTAAAAAATATTTATCGAAATTGCATAGTATTTTCTTCTCTCCACCCCTTTAACAGAAAACTATTAATAGTAAATTTTTTTTACTCTCAGCTGCACAGATAAGAATGTATCCGAACAACGT
>NW_016230574.1:0-1245 GCF_001687245.7 Rhagoletis zephyria | reverse complement strand
GTTCAATTTAAACTCAGTTTACTTAAACTAAGTTTAAACTAGCACTGAAAAACTGGCTCTAAACACTCATTCGAGTTTTTTAATTGTACAAAAAGGAGAAGTGACTTTGACGAAAAATTGAAATGACTCCAAAAAGTTCCGTTAGCTCAGTTTCAGTAATTTATTTCAAACTTTGCCAAATTTTGCCAATAACATATTTTTTTTTTTTTGTAGTTTAAAGTTACTTCCTAATTCTTTATAAGAGTAATTAATTGGCCAGCAAAAAAGAATAACATATTTTGTTGTGAAACATTTAGGGCCGGTTGCTCAAAGCCTGGTTGACACTAGTCATCGGTTAAACATCTTTATCGACGTTACCGACACCGTGTTATATACATGGAGTCAAAAACATCGATAACGATGTTAACCTATGATTAGTGTCAACAAAGCTTTGAGCAACCGGCCCTTAGCCTGTTCCCGTACTTCACGCCTTCGCCTTTCATAAACCTTATATAAACGTGGCGTACGGAAACGACTAAGGGCCGATTGTTCAATGTCTGGTTATCACTACCACTACTCTATCGACGATTTCAACATCATGCATGTAACATGTGATCGATAAAGCAGTCGTTGTACTTAACCGGAGCTTCTACCTCCGAATTGTGCTAATCAGACATTGAACAACCGGCCCTAATTAGGTTTGTATAGTAGCTTCTCTAATGGCCGGTTGTTCAATGTCTGGTTATCACTACTTGCCGGTTAAACATCATTATCGACGTTTTCGACATAATGCACATAACATGTGATCGATAAAGCAGTCGTTGTATTTAACCGAAACTTCTACCTACGATTTGTGCTAATCAGGCATTGAACAACCGGCCCTAATAAAACGTTACAGCGAGAGCGTAAAAGCAAAATAGAGCGTAAAATTGAGAAGAAGAGAAAACTAGCAGAAAAAGTTGAACACAAAACTAGTAAAAACTTGCAAGTGAATAGTTGTTGCACCGTTTTGATCAAGGTGTATTAAACAAGGTGGTGTTGGGGCGACAGCTAAGTTTTTCGCCGNAGGGATGCAAATTTTCAAAGCCAACATCGATACATCGATATTTCGATGTATCGTAAACACTAACATCGATGCCGAAAAAAATCGCCCCAAAACTACCGACCCTATTAAGCTGGCATTTCAGGGTACTATTTTATATACAGTGGCTCACAGCTATTTCATGCAGGTAAAGTATTAAAATTTCGAGTGCTGTATTTTGAAAA
>NW_016230573.1:0-1245 GCF_001687245.7 Rhagoletis zephyria | reverse complement strand
CACCATCGATAGTGGCACCATCGATAAGATCGATGGTTTATTAAGGTGAAACGTTCAATGGAAAAGGAAATATTATTTTATTTACACATATTATATTAAATGAATTTAATGATAATATCGATGGTTCCATCGTTGGTTTTGCGGCACTAGGGCATACATATTTTGTCTTTTACAACTTACTACGAGGAGGCATATTTTCGTTATTTTGAAAGCGTACTCGCTTGATATCTTTCGGCATCTCGGACGTTAATATTTGCTTTAAAAATTATTTACAATATATATTGTTAAGTTAAGAACAGCCATGTAACAATGGTAGCAAGAGTATACTATCAGTATGAGGAAGACCCATCAATTTACATTCAATATTCTCAATAGGGTAATAATTTTCAATAGAAGTTGGTGAACTGTCTGCCATGCATATCCCTAATGTCATTGAGTCAACGGGTTCAAAAAAAAAACTTTTTAANCCTTGTATTTCTATGGGTGTAAAAGGTTTGATAAGACAAAAACTATCTGGGTTTTTCGTAGTGAGAATATTATCTTTAAAATAAAAACATAAACCCTTATTTTTTAATGATTTGAACCCTCTAGGCTTATCGTTTGCTATAAAATTTTCCTGACTGACTCTACCTACAATTTTTTGAAGTATATGACTTGGTTTTTTAACATATTTCTTTAAAATTTGCAAATATTTTTCAAAATCATATGCCGAAAAACTTGGTAAGGGACCTATTGATTTTACGTTCTCAGTCAGGTGTAATAGCTGATGTATGTTATATGTTACACTGCTGTCTCCAAAAATGTTTGAAAAATTTTGAACAAAGCAAGCATACCTTTTGAAAGGGATAAATTTTTAGCATATGTTTTGGGGCAAAAGAGCATCCTACAGGCGCAATGTAATAGTAAAAACTCATTATATTGGTCATCATGAATATTGCCTTTTAAAACAAGAACACCTGTATATAAAAGCAATTGACGAAATTCAGTCGCTTTCCAATTAAAGATTTCATCTAGGGACCTGGGTTTCCTCACAAATTCTTTCGTTATAAAGGGTACTAAAGATTGTAACATTTCAGAAATTTTGTTTTTCTTGGTTTTCTCCACTTTAGAATTTACTTTATCTTGCAGTAATCTTAACAAAAATGTGCGCATTATTCCTAAATCCAGCAAATGCATGACATCTATAGCTATTTGGCTTATCATTTTTATACCCGAGCGCACTTGTGCACAAGGGTATATTAATTT
>NW_016230572.1:0-1245 GCF_001687245.7 Rhagoletis zephyria | reverse complement strand
AGTGGTGGAAAAATAAATAAAGACGCGAAATTTTAACAATTTTGGCTATATTTTTTTGTTTATATTAGGTTTACTTTTTTCATAGTTCGTCCTCTAACAAAAAATTAATAAATCCGAGCTTAAAACTTTGTGCAAAAATTACGAAAATTCTTCAAAGTTTCATCTAAATTGCAAACATTTTAAGGAGAATTTCTAGAAATTTTTTTTAAATTTTAAGTTAATTTTTAGCATTGGTATCACGGATTAGGATTTTTTTCGCCGGCGGTAATATTTAAAAACATTTCAAGCATTCTTTATATGGACGAAATTGTAACTCACAGAGATGCCATAAAAGTTAAAAATGTTTGCAGTTTTACCATAGGCAAAGTTGTGTACTGCAAAACTTGAAAAATGCTTTAGTAGTGTCTGAACCTAACCGAACCATTTTTTTGGAGTGGTTTTCGGTACGGTTTTGGCATTTCAAAATAAAAATGGTTTGGTTTGTGCTTCGGTTCGAAGCCCGAAAAACAGCGACGGTGCGGTTCAAAAACCAGTTCGGTTCAAAAGTGGTTTACAGCCCTGGTAGTGAGGAGAAGTATGGAAATTTCATTCAACTCTGTCTTAAAATACACTACTCACAAAAATTAAGGGAGGTTCTACAAAAAGGAAATTAAGGGTTATTAAAGAAAAGGCTTTCTAAGCCCGCTATCTGTTAGGATTGCATGAGAACCGCAGCTCCTAAAAATATTTAGCCAAGAAATCTGAAAATAAGAATCTTAAAGCTTCAAAATTAATGCTCTTAAAATCTCACTGCGGCCATTTTTCACCGAAATACTTCTTCTTTATTAGCGCTGTAATACAGTCGGTCAAAAATCACCGAAAAGTTTGAAATTTTTTTGACTATTGCATTATCTGCCTACATTGCTAGGTAAAGCCAAGCCAACATGTTTGTTATTTATTATCGAAACCATTTACGTGCGCCCCTATTTACATCTTGTAAACCCCCTTTTTTTCTTCACGCCAACGTAGACCCCCTCCCGTGTACCACTTTAAGAATCTCTGATTTAGAGTATTCAGCAACTGACACAGTTTATTTTGGTTGCTCGACTCTCATGCTCGAATGTATTTCCGTGCAATTACTGGATGATTTTGAACGTGTGCGTGTCTAAAAATAATGAATAATGCATACGTGCAAACCTATACTAAATATATATGTATACATTCATACATATTTATGTGCGGGCCCGGCGGCAAAGGGGGAAGGGG
>NW_016230570.1:0-1245 GCF_001687245.7 Rhagoletis zephyria | reverse complement strand
GAAATGATAAATCTTCATCGAATGGAAGACAAGCTGTCAGCAGAGTAGACCTACTGGGCCCGTTGATTACTTGGCAAAATATATACATACATACATACATATGTATGTATATAAGTAGTAGATACGAGTATGTAGCAAGCAAATCAAATGAGCGATTAGCGCGCGATGACATAGAGAAAAGGTATGTGCCACAGCATGAGCCAAAAGTATGTACATACATACCATGCCTACCCAGAGTATAGGGTGCTCCCCACCCATCTGGTTTTGTTTTCATTTGCTACGAGTATTTATTGCCACAGACAACTTGCGCAATCATTGTTTTATAATTACACTGCAGGCAGCAGCAAAAGCTAAAGAAAACAATAAAAATAGCGAAGCGAAATGACAATGTACTCACATATTCATACATATGCAACAACGATTACATAGATGAAAAATAGTAAAGATACGAACATTTCGAACGATCTATAAATTAGTTGGGGGGGAACAAAAACAACATAGCATTAAATTAGCTAATAGCTCAAAAAGCAAAATAAACCTTAATGGAAAAGTTATAAGCGAGCGCCGCACAGTGTGCCCTTTTTCAATTTTAGCGTGCCAAAAGTCGTAACTATGCAAACGAATGCATGTGCGTTGTTGAAATTTTGCAGGAACAACGCATCCACGAATAAAAATTTTTGGACCATAAATGGGCGTGGCCCGCCCAAATTTGTCCGTACCTCCCATGTAAAGTAAAATAAGTGCGAGACTTTCATAATTCTTATATTTAAATTATTATTTTATCAGTATTTATATTTAATTGAAACGCCAAAATATTTTTGGCCATTACAAACTTAATTTTTTTTTTTGCTTCGAATCCGATAACGCCACATTGGATCTGCCATTTGCTATTTCAAAAATCTGACATCAGATTTGAAATCAGCGACCTCGACACCCCCCATTTATATGAGTTTCTGGTGAAAGGGAAAAAAATATAAAATTTGATCGCCATATTGGATCCGCGATTTCGAAATTCAAAAATCTGACATCTCAAAGTAGAAATGTTCCTTATTAGTTTGCATATAAAAACTAGTTTGGGTCGGGCTAGACTTGCAAGATCTGCTTCATTAAAAATCTTAATGTTTTCAAAATTATAAATTTTTCGCATATTTTTTGTTTATATATAGTGAAAATTATAGACCTGTAATACAGGTTTGAAGCTTAACCGCGCATTACGAATTATTTTTAAATAATTTCGCGAAAACA
>NW_016230569.1:0-1245 GCF_001687245.7 Rhagoletis zephyria | reverse complement strand
TCTTTGGAACGGAGTCGAATCTTTCATTCAATTTATTAATAATCGGGCATAATTTGAATGATGTATCGTATCCAGTTTCGTTCTTTTTTTTTCATTAGTGAAAAATCGTTGAAAGTCAAGCATGCACGAATTTGAAAAAATTTGTTTGATGTCATTGTTGATCTGATAGCCTCCAGAGAATTTTCACCCCAGTAATGTTCTGCATTTGGGTAAGGATATACTGACATATGTATATATCAAAATGCCTATAAATTGACGCACTTCCAAAGGAGTAACACTAAACGTGGTGTTAATGTTCTTTGATCTTTCGTTCAAGTTTGAAAAATTTGCGATCATCTCAAACATACTATCTGCCATAAAGTAATTGAAGCAGGCATAAGGTGTATTTAGGTTTTTAATGTCATCGAGTAGCGATGCATCACCGCGAAATGCTACCTGATTTAAGTGCAGTTGAAAATCCTTGTTTTTCCATACAATCTTTTTAAAATCATTAGATTTTGGATCGAGTTTTTCCACAGTTGCAGTAAAACCAACAGCGTTTGGTTCAAATGCAGGACCCTCATCATCGTACACTGGTAATGGCGAATGTGGTCGTTTTGGTGGCCGTTGCCGTAATCGAGTACTTTGGATTGGTGTTGTTGTTGATGGAATTGTTTGAGGTAATTGTGCTGTCAATGGTGTTACTTCAGGTAGTTGGAATGATTGATATGATGCTAGTATAGTCTCATGTGGTTGAGTTGAGTGAGATGTTGATGGTATTGGTTCAGGTTTTCACTTCATGTTGAGGTCATTGGTTCAAAGGGTTGCGAAGATCGGGATGTTGATGGTACTGGTAATACCTGTTGAATGTCGTATGTTGGTTGTGCAATCGGGTCATCACCAATGTTACTTATACTTAAGCTAAGACCGACTGCATTCTATTTCTTGTTCTTCGTCTGAGGAAATGTCCTTCAATGCTTCTCCACTAACGACAATAACTCAATCATGCGGTGGTCGTATATTATGTGGATCGGCATCTAAGACATCAATCATATCGTCGTTTTCATCATCTGTTCCAGACTCCATATCTGAACCACATGCACACAAAATCTCATCAATTTCTTCTTTCGACAGATTTTCAAATTCTTTGAAAGTAAGTTTTTCACGATGCGCATATCTCCCTGTAAATGCCAGATTTTTCTTATGAGGCATTTTCCAATAACAATGAAAAGCAGAATTAATAACAGCGACAAAATATCGAATGGC
>NW_016230568.1:0-1245 GCF_001687245.7 Rhagoletis zephyria | reverse complement strand
CACATGGGCCAAGACTTTTGGCTCAGAGAGAGGCCTTACATAATGTTCGGACTTTAGATTTTCACCAGCGATATTTGTATAAACACTATTGCCAAAAACGTGGCGCAATTTTTCATTCATAAAACTTTATTGCGAATGCACTTGGCTGGTGGCGGTAGGTGGCAGTCATTGCATCGCCTTTCACATCAACTGGGCGCCGCATTCAAATACAAAAAAAAAAACATATATAAAACCGAAAAATATAATAAAAGTGGAATAAAATGTGATGAAACTAGACGCATTACAAACGTGTTGTATGTATGTAGGTAAGTAGATTTACGTACAAGTCAGTATGTACGAGGTGGCGAAAATACAAAGACCAAGTGGTAAATTCATTGTGTACAAATAACAAGTGAGATATCCTTGCAATAGACGTCAGCCTGCACGACAGCTGAGATCACCTGTTTTGTAGAGTAGTTTATTTTGACATTTTTGACCTAAGTTGCGTTAAATAGTATCATCAATTTTATTAGTATTTACTGTTCAAAGGGTAAAATATGGAGCCTCAACCGCCAAAATAACGTAAGCGACATTTTTGCATCTAGATGTATTTCTGCATCAAAAAGAAAATTTTGAAAAAAATATCGCTAAATATTAAATGATCGTTTATAAAAATTCAGTTTTAAAAATTACATCTTAATTTCGACGTTTGAAAAGAGGGAATATTGCAATATTTCTTGATGTCGCCCAGATATTTGAGCGCGTATGGCTAGACGATCTTAGGTATATATAGATGCTACTCCCACAAAGCACACACCATCTGCTTAATGCATAACTTTATAATCGAAAGTTTGCAGTTCGATGTAACACTGTCATCTCTTATGCAGTTGAAGCTGGAGTACCACAAGGCAGTGGCCTTGGGCCGATGCTGTACATCTTATACAACGCGGATATTCCTACAAACGACCGCCTGACAATGCCTACTTTTCACGACGACACTGCATAATCAGTCGCTCCAAGTGTCCTCTACAAGCAACTGCGCACGTAGGTAATTATATGGAGGCTGTTGTCAACTGGCTCGCAAACTGGCGAATAAAGGTTAACGAGCAAAAATGTAAGCAAGTTGCATTTTCACTGAATAAGAACCACAAAGCAATCATGTCACTTACTAGGGGTCCACCTGGACCGGCGACTTAGTTAGCGAAACCACATAGTTTCTAAAAGCACTCAACTCAATTTGAAGGCTAATTCTCTAAACTGGCTTAT
>NW_016230567.1:0-1245 GCF_001687245.7 Rhagoletis zephyria | reverse complement strand
CTTCTGGATTTTTTCCGCCTTCGTTTGAAGGTGTCGTTTGGCAAACTGATATACTACCCTTTTTTAGGATCAAGTCTACGCATCCGTTGTCTACTAGTTTATTACACTTTTGAGCTAATAACAACAATTTTAGTGCAAATGGCTGTTTACCGTTGGGCAGATTACACCTTCTGGCTCTTTTTCCATCCAATTAACCGAAATCTAACCACTGTTCAGCTACTATTCTGTTTNTACTTCATGTTTTATCTGCTGGTACCACTAATCTTTTATTTGGTTTTAAAAATCTACGCCGTTCAGTACCGACAGGTAAATAGTAAATTGAAAGAGTTAAAAGATAAACTAGAGAGCACTGAAAGTGGTGAAAGAGGAAATGATCACATCAATCAGGCTTTCAGAACCTACCGAGCTGTCCACAGTCGTCTGACGGTCTTCATTTTGCGCTTCAGCAGCAGCGTCGTCTCTAAAGTGATTGCCTACTACCTGCACTACGTTCTGCCCGCTCACGCTTTTGCCTTTGTGTACTTTGTTTATCGAGGAAAGTCTTCATGGCTATACTCACTAAACGGTCTCGTGTTGCTGCTGATCTACACGTCCTTTTTCCTACTAGTGATCACCATCTTTGTTCCTAAGGTCAACAATGCAATCTGCAAATCGGGGCCGACTCTAGGGTCAATTTTTGCCCGAAAGGGAGTGCTGATAAGCACGGCAAAAAGGCGCCAAGGCTCTAAAAACTGGGTGGCCAACACAGAGTCATCTTGGAGCCGAGAGGCAATCAAGCTGGCCACCTACTACGAAATGGTTTGGCGAGTGGACAAGGAGCTGACCATTACTGCAGGATCAATGAATGCAACTGTAGACTGGAAGTTTTTATGGGAGGTAAGTTGCAATAGTAAATTAGAGAGTGTCTATCTTATCTATCTTTTTTACCCTGCAGTTGACTATTTACTACACCTCTTTTGTGTTTTATTTCTGCGGCAAGTTTGTCAACAAAGAAGACCGTCTTATTTAAGTTTTTTCACAAAACAAAGTTGATTACGGCATTAAATGTCATAAATTACATCTATTTAGTTTTTGTTTAAAATTTCACAATTTGTTTGTTTGTTAATTGCAATGTAGTGTGTAGTTTTAAATGGTTTTAAAACTAAAATTATAATTATTCCAATAAACTTAATTACAGTTTTAAATTAACCTAGTAACTAGTAACAATTCCGAAATTCCCGCGTTTTCAGGCTATCGATTGTTTTT
>NW_016230566.1:0-1245 GCF_001687245.7 Rhagoletis zephyria | reverse complement strand
CGTTAAAAAGAAGGTCGAAGCAGTTTGGTAGCAGTCCAGTCTTGGACGCGTGAAGCCATGGAATCATAGGTTCTAGAATAGGAGAGAGATAACAACAATCAGAAAAACAGAGACCACTTGTTGTTTGCTAACTGCGTTCTACTTACCAATTGATAAAGCCTCAGTATTTTTGTTGCTAACCACTGCGAACACCGAGCTCTGTGCCGTCCCTTTGAGCGGCACAGAGCTTCAACCAAAGGCAGGGGGACGGCGTTTTTCCTCACCACTAAATCAGCTCCATTAAATGGACAGTCAGTTCCTAGAGGTTCAAACTGCGCATCATCATCAGCTCAAAAGTCGACAGCGGGAGTGGTTTCAGCAGCCTTGCACATTTCTACGCACTTCATTCCGCCGAGTGCACACAAAGGAGCTCACTCCAATCCCTTCGAGAACACTCGAAAGAGAGCACCGAGCACGCCAGGCTAGCTAGCTCACTCCAATTCCTGACGCAAGAAGAGAAGCAAACAGTGAGGCTCACTGCAAATCAACAGCAGCACACCACCACCAAAACCAAAGCCATCGTCGCCATTTGTCCACTCTGAACGCCTCTGCACAGCAGCCCTCACAGTGTTNAATAGTAAACAACAGCAGCAGCAGCAGCACCAGCGAAACAGTCAACAGGTGGCCAGTGTCGTGTTTGTTTTGGTCACAACAATTCCCCTCTTCGTTTCAACCACTTGTTGATTCGTAAGTACTCCTGATCTGATTCGTGCCTACTCTCGCATACCTTAGCTTACTACCTTCTCTATCTAATCTCATCTTTCACTCCCTTTCATTTAAAGCATTCCCAGCCCACATTCCCAACACACACACATTCCTATCCGAGATCATGTCAACTCCTCGTCGCCGATCGTTGCGCCTTAGTGCTGCACTGCGAAACTTGAACGGTGAACTGTCGTCGCCGCCGCCGCCGCAGCCTGCTCCCCAGGACGCTCTTGTTCCCAATAATCGAATGGAAATGGACGTCGACGAAGAAGAGTTCGACGAAGAAGTCGACGAGGAAGTCGAGGATAGCGAGGAGGAGGATGAAGTGAACGATGAAAGAGATGATGATGATGAGGATTCGGATGAGGATTCTGATGAGGATTCTCATGAAGATTCTAAGAGCAATTCTGAGAGCAATTCTGGAGAAAGTAGCGATGATTCGGATGATTCGGATGACTCGGAAGATTCGAAAGACGAGGACTCTACCGACGGCGGTGACGA
>NW_016230565.1:0-1245 GCF_001687245.7 Rhagoletis zephyria | reverse complement strand
TACCAAGGGATTTGAGTAAAATTAGATTTTCGACCCGCCCTAATACATATGTATGTATGTATATAAAAAGTGTGCATTAAAGCGTTCTAAAATTAATGCAATAAAGTAGACTAAACTTTAGGAAAGATAACTAAAAAAAATAAAGCGGGAACTAGAATTTATTTTCTTTTTCAAACAAAATACTTTAGCAAAAATCTACCCAAATGAGAAAAAATTTATCTTTTTACCAACCCATTTTTTTTCTACCAATTTTCGTAATAATTTACCAAAGTGGCAACCCTGTCTGTAGAGCTATTGAAATACGAATAGCCTGTTTCACGAAAGCGATTTAAGTTAAAAATCATTGTGTTTTATTTGAATTTAATATGGAATACAAGAATAATAATTCCATGATGGAAACTTACAGAAAAAATATCATTTTCCATGCAGATTGCTTTCGTGAAACCAGCTATAAGATTTTAGTTTTTCTTTGAACATATACAAATTTCATAAAAATTTTTCTTTAAAAAACTAAAGCTACACAAATAATTTCTCTTTTCTTAGCAAATTAACAGCTACATATCGTCACCTGAAATGCAAAAGGCAGTACCAACTTTTGTTTTATAAAACGATATGGGGACTTGTAATGCGATTAAATTCATCATAATCAATCAAATGGTGAATTTTGGATTTGTGTTAGTTACGGAATTTTATGTTTTAGTGACTATGTTAGTTACGGCTTTTTGTATTTGAAAAGACGATGTTAGTTACGGCTTTTTGTATTTGAGGAGACGAATGCTGGATTTCCACTAGGTATTAAATGACAAAAATTACAAATGACAAAGTCGGGCATTAAAAAATATTCTTGTCATTACATTAAAAAAATTGTCACTAATTTCATTTCCACATGGCATTTTTTTAAATCGCATACATTTTTTGTCATTTCAATGCCTAGTGGAAATGCGGCATAAGCAATTGCTTTTTCTTAAACTGTCATAACTTGAAATTTATTTGAACAAATGGAGTGAAAGGTCTGACATTTTAAGAAATAGCATTTGCTTAGCTTTTATGCATACGGCCCAACATAGCACCCCATCTTCAAAAGGCGTCCAATTAAAAAAATAAATAAATAAAAATAAAGTCCTAAAGCTGCCTTTACACGGGCCAATTTCTGTTCATTGGAAAATTTACTGTGATATCGTAGCCAAAACGCTTACATTTTGAAATAGCATTTTGCTTAGCTTTTATGCATACGGCCCAACATAG
>NW_016230563.1:0-1245 GCF_001687245.7 Rhagoletis zephyria | reverse complement strand
AAAAAAAAAATAACGGTCACACTAATCTACATATTTCAAACTTACATTTGTAGCTCAACAAACAGGACACATGCTGAAGCGTACAATAAATGACACCATCACTTTGTGGCCACAAGTCCGCCTCCACATAAAATGGTACACAACCGCACAGTGCCATTGTGTTGAATGTTCGGCAGCTTGTGATGCAATTCGAAAAACTATAATTAGTGAAAGGAACAGCCGTGTCTGACGTATCTTCATCGAAATAGCATTTACGCTGCAAGAAAATTAAAAGAAATAAAATCACAAATGTAAAAAAACCTACATAGGTTTTTTCTTTTGTTTTACCTACGGTTTGTGCACTGATCGAACGAAGATTTGGATCCGTAAATACCAGAAGGGCTCTCAATGCAATAAAGGACTCTTCGCCATACGTTAGAAATAATTCGTGGGATTCACCAGATGTTGTATCCGGGAATATATTAGAATCATGTATAATTACAAGATAACCATCGATTGGTAATATTGCCATAAAGTCATCTTTATGACTGGTATTCAAAACAACTGTCAAGCCCAAATCTGAACTAACGAAACGATCGCGAAAATGACGTTCTTGGTAGCTGAAAATATGTATGTATTAACGAAATAAATGAGAAAGCGAACTTTTTACTAACTACTTACAAATTTCCCGTATTAAAAGTGCAACAGAATCCATATGAAGTTGATCTTTTCTGAAACGCTTTCTCGCCGAAGCAGTCGATTTCAATGCCTGCCAGCTTACAAGTGCGTATGAGGTTTTCACAAGGCGGCGAGAGCTTTTGGGAAATTACATTGGATTTATTAAAGGCGGATGCATCGTTCTAGTTCTAAACTTTTTCTTTCTTGTTCTACCAGAGAGAGCAACACAACAACAACCACATGGAAGAAAAGTTCTGATCTAAAACGGTGAATCCGCCTTAAAAACAGGAACCAAGTTAGGTTAGGTATGCTGTCCAGCCCCTACGTGGCTTCGCAGATACCAATACGGTCCATATTATTACCGGAGCTATGAGATTTTATACTCAATTGATTAAAAACTATAAATAAGCATATCAGTAAAACAAACAAGGTATGGTTAGGTTAGGTTTGGAGGGCGTGCGTGGAATATTCCATACTTTCACTCGGAGACAGAATTGTCCATTGTAAGTTCCCTCCTTAAGCGAATGTTAACATTCTCACCTTCGCTATCTCTCCCAGTCTGTTTAATAAGCGTGAATCCAACTGCAT
>NW_016230562.1:0-1245 GCF_001687245.7 Rhagoletis zephyria | reverse complement strand
CACGTTTACGGAGTGCAATCACAGCAGAGCGCTTTAGTTTACGTTTGATGGTAGCAATTTGCTGACCTGCTCTTGCTGAACTTCAGCTTCGACTCGGGGACAGGAGGCAGCTTCCTGGAAGGTTGTCTGCCCTTTGCTTGCGGTTTCTTACCGGCCGTGATNAAAGTTCGCCAAATGTTTGGAGCACATCGTAAATGAGCCACTCGATTTATAACATTTCTATAAACAATTTAATTAAATACTTTTTATACATAGATATGCTGCAACCATGCACTTACTTTCCCAAATTCCATCCTGCTTATCGGCATAATTTTCCAAATATGCCTGCTACTTCATTACTAATTACCCAATTTTCCAACTGCGCCTTCTTTGTTGGCTCGACATATCCTAAAAAAGACATACATTTACATTAAACAATAGAAATCGGAAAAATTAGCAAATAAAATACTCGCTTTGTTTTGTTGTCAAATTTCTGAGAAATGTAAATTCACCACGATGCGATACAGAAAGAACAAGGACCAGGGATGTAATTTTAAGTAAATCTATTATTCAGTGGCAAGGCGCAGAGCGTTCGGGGCAGCAATATTAATTTGTATCAAATATAACATTAAACGGTGGTTCTAATACATTGTTTGATATAATTAACCAGAGTACATTCATTATATGGTATTTCTTTGAAAAACTAATGTACTATATGAACTTGGCGTACTTATTCTTTTGTGGACTTTATGTTACTTGAGAATTTAGACAACGTGCGAGCTGCCGGGTTCTGTTATCAATATAATTAACACNTTTGTATCAAATATAACATTAAACGGTGGTTCTAATACATTGTTTGATATAATTAACCAGAGTACATTCATTATATGGTATTTCTTTGAAAAACTAATGTACTATATGAACTTGGCGTACTTATTCTTTTGTGGACTTTATGTTACTTGAGAATTTAGACAACGTGCGAGCTGCCGGGTTCTGTTATCAATATAATTAACACAAAAAGAATAAACAAATATTCGCAAATAAATTGGATTTATTTTATAACTGACAACTAACCTACGCTTTTTGTTCTTTTCTCCATTTTAATTTTGACTCCTATTACCGCCAACAACTTTATGTGTATACATATTTACAAGCTGTCAAAATTTTGCGTAGTCCTACGAGCTAGGTAAAAACTGTGGCATTCATATTAAGAACGAAAATCCCAAAATTTTTGTTTAGTCTTTCCAAATTTTCTCTTTTTAATCA
>NW_016230560.1:0-1245 GCF_001687245.7 Rhagoletis zephyria | reverse complement strand
TCCTTCATAAAAAGTAACAATGCCCCTTTAATTGCAGTTCGAATACACCTAGTTGTTGCTGATATGCTAGTGATTTTAAAACCTTCAATATGAGGGATGTGTTAGTAACACAAAAAAAGTTCTCCAGACTTTTGGGGAGTATTTCCGGAGTGCCAGTCCTTTGGACCTATTATGTATTGCAACTGGTGTCTAGTTGTTGGTCTAGTAGCCGTGGCTATCAGTATCGTAAATTGTATTATGTATAGCGATTAATCTCAGTATACAGAAACACGCACACAATATCCGAATATACGAAATGTACATTTCGAAGTAATTGGCAACTCCAATGCGTTTAAAAAATTCTGTAAACAAATAAAATCGTTATAAACGGGAAACAGCAAATTGCGCTACTAGACTCAGTAGCCAGTTGCCATACGTAATTCGAATTTTTGTATATGGTTGGCCATCGGCTATCAGTCGCCATAGAAAATAGGGCCATAGATCTGGGTCATTCCGGTTACCTAGACCGGGTCGAGGAAGGCATTCCATAGAGCCTTTCCCTAAACTTTTTTTATTCATAAAAAGTTTTCATTAAAAGTACATAGCGAGCCTAATAAATTAATTACAGGTGATAATTAATTGTTATGATCCTTTGAGACCTTTTATCTAGGCCAGCGAGCAGCCAATCGTTGTTCGTCCCTGGAACAACGCCTTACTGGTCGACCCAGAGAAGGTTCCATCAGAAATCCACTTCGGTTAGGTGCAACTCTTGCGGGGGGTGGCTCCACTCAAGAATTGTTTATGGCCTAGGGTTATACAGAAATTGGACCACAAGGGATGTGACCCTCTATTGCTTACGCCATACGGCGCCCCTTCTTCCATGGCTACAACCTCATGCAATACGGTGGTGCAATAATCAAGTACCCCAGGAACCATCTTGGCGATTTTGGCCGAGTTCAACAAAGCGCGCAGCCATTTTTCTTCTGTGCCAACTGGCGCCAATTGGAAATGGCAAGTGAAGCTGAGTCCTCTCTGTTTATTTGGGGCAGTTTTAATATTCTCTGTAAAGATTGCGAGCGAGACAATGGCGGAAGCCTAGTCTTTGTACTTAACCAAACAGAGTACAGTCATTGAAGAAGCCATCGACTGCCGGGACACCACCCTAGAATAAGGGCAGTGGTATGCAGTGGTATATATGCTCCGTGTCACCTCGGGGTGTAAAAACCATATAGTAGTAGGGGACTTCACCGCATAATGGTCTTTGAC
>NW_016230558.1:0-1246 GCF_001687245.7 Rhagoletis zephyria | reverse complement strand
GTGACTTTTATTTTTCGATTAGTACTGTTTTCTCTGAGCTAGCTCTCAAGCAGAGGTAATCGATTTGTGCGACATTATAGAAATAAATTGTATCAAATTTGTGTTTTTAGTTCTTTACCCTTAAGTCAGAATTACCCACAAGATAATTTAGGTAGGCCTTTTTAAGTGAAGCCATCCGTGAAGGCTTCCCAAAGAAAGGCTGAAAAGTATGCCTTCTAGAAATTAACGCGAATATATAAAGAAGAAGAAAAATGAAAAAAACGTGTGCCATTTGGAAAATTTCAAGTTCAAGCCTCATGTGCTAGTGAAATTTTATTCCCTCATACTTGTCAAAAATTTACTCGCAGCGAACTTTGTTACCAATTCACACACGCTCTCAGTACGATCTCAGGCAGAAGCACTCTAAAACATTCTGCTTGGACTTCAAGTGATAATTTTCTTTAATTTTTGCGTGGGACACATTCAGTGCGAAATCGCACCTTGCTAGTTCGTCCGCTGCCTCGTTTCCGTAAATGCACCTATGTCCCGGAACCCATATTAGGGTAATTTCAGATATTCAGATGAATATTTTGTCAGGAGATTTTGCACAAAATTTTAATGGTTGTAAATAAAAAAAAGCAAAAATATGCCAACGCCAAATGCATTTATTGTAAAAATGCAAAAATATGCACTAACGATTGAATGCCATTTTAAAGGAAATTTCATGTTTCGACTTAACTTAACCATTTCCACTTGAAGACGCCGAGTAAAAGCATTCATTTGCATGAGATTCCGAGGCCTAATTATTATTATTATTATGTACATATGGGCATCAAATGAAACAAATTTTAGAGTAATTTTACAGACATATGTTTTGTGTTCACAGTTATATCTTTTGAATGATGTAAAAAGTAGCCTTGGAAATTTGTATNATTTATGCTGTCGAAATGGATCAAAACATATAACACGAAATTTTTGTCATCGTACAGTTCCCCATGTAACGTAACTCTTTCTCTTACCGTGTTTTCTGGCAGGCTGTAGGTGTGTTTTTGGTTAGTGCATTGGTATTTTTGGTTCAGTGTGTTAGTGTATTTTAAATAAATTGTAACAGAAATAAAAGAAATTGTAATAGAAATTAAAGAAATTGTAAAATATATAAGCAAATGCCAAAAAAAAACAGGTGATCTCAGCTGTAGGCATTTTTTGGCAATCAGTTGATAGTGTTTTTAGTTAGGAAACTGTACCATGGTTTTGGTTGATATGTACA
>NW_016230557.1:0-1246 GCF_001687245.7 Rhagoletis zephyria | reverse complement strand
CTAATATGCAAATGGGTTGGTTTTTATTGACAATTTTGTAAGTGTATTGAAGAATGCGTTAGGTCGTTCTTGCTGGGGTTGCTTCGACGTATATAAAGCGCACGTTGACAATGTTTTGCAACTCAGTTCAGCGATTGGCCAACACCACCTTTGTGTACTTGGTGATTTTAATTTATGTAATGTTTCTTGGAACAGTTTTAATAACTCCTCGTCTTTTACCACGGTTAATGCAACTACAGACAGTGAATTATATGTAACTGATGGTTTCCTAAGTATCGGTCTGCTANAGCCGTCTTCATGATTATGATTGGGAACGTATACTGAGCAATTTGAGCGCTAACGCTGCATGCAAAGTTTTTTAAGGTAGAGGATATGAGGCGTGTGTAGATATAGTGCCATTAATTATAAGGAAGTCGTACAGATACCCTGGTACAACAAGAAAATTAAGCGACTGAAATCTCGCGAAAATTGGCTTTTTAAAAGATTTAGGGAAACTAGGTGCCAATCTAACTTGGTCAGATATCAATACTGCCTCAGAACCTTTAATTCCTTGGACAAGATTCTTTATAATAAGTTTATTAAAAAAAGTGAAACAGACAAAAAAAACCAACCCTAAAGCATTCTTGGAGTTTTGTAAAATCTTAGAACGCCAAGTCGAGAGTGCCGTCCTCAGTCTTTTTGAATGACAAGCAGGCTAACACACCTGCTGCGGTAGCCAATCCCCTCACAGAATTCTTGTCCTCTAATTATGTCTCGGATTCTGATATAGTTTCTGATCGTTACCCTCTTTCAGATTCTGCCCTTAATTTAGGCGCACTGCATGTGTCAGAAAGTGACGTAGAAGAAGCCAATAGTTCCTTAAAGCACGCCTTTAAATTGGATTCTGATGGCTTCTCAGGTGCTATGCTCAAACGTTGCCCCACGCTTGCGTCTGGATATTTTATTGACGACTGGAAAAGTGATTTCATTACACCAATTTACAAAAGTGGGAACAACAATGATGTTCCGAATTAAAGGCCTATTTCTAAACTGGGTACCGTTCCAAAGGTTTTGGAATCAGTTGTCAAACAGAAGCTTAATTTTGCAGTGAAAAGTTTAATTTGCCCTTATCAGCAGGGTTTCGTTGGTGGCAAGTCGACTGTCTCCAACTTTGCTATCTTCATAGAGGACTGTGTTGCTGCGATGCAGTCAGGTTTGCAAGTGGACGCTGTGTACACAGACTTTTCGAAGGCTTTCGACAGAGTTT
>NW_016230556.1:880-1246 GCF_001687245.7 Rhagoletis zephyria | reverse complement strand
TGTGGCGCCACAATTCGTCTTTATTGCTGGCTTTAAAAGGCCCGATTCTGTTCTTTAAGTCTGCCCAAAGGTGTTCAATGGGGTTGAAGTCTGGCGATTGAGACGGCCACTTCATAACTTGTATTTTTTCCTTCTTAAACCACTACTTTACCAGTTTCGATCCATGTTTATCTTGCAGTAACTCCCACTGAACACCTTCTTATCTGCTATCTTACTCATCGAATTTCCTGTTTTCTTAAACTTATTATTAAACTCTTTTCCTCTTCCGTGCAGTGTTTAGCTTGCCCATTTTTATCTTTTTAACCGACTTCCAAAAAAGGAGGAGGTTATCAGTTCGTCGGAATATTTTTTTTTTTTTTTTTTTTT
>NW_016230556.1:0-720 GCF_001687245.7 Rhagoletis zephyria | reverse complement strand
AAGTGCAACAAATTTTCACCCAAATTTCAAATTTTTTTCTCAGAAGCGGTAGAATTTTTTTGAATACACAGTTTTATAGCCCATTCAATTTTAGTTTAATTATTGAAAGTTTCAAGTGGCTAAAAATTACCGTTGATTTTTTAGAATTTTTTTCGCCGAGGATGTTGCGGGTTTCTGCCATATAAAAATAAATTGTGTTTAGTCGTTATATGGAAGCAAATGTGTATAAAAAACTCTTGTTTATATTCAATTGTCTCGGTGCGCAATAAAAAATAAACTTATTGACAATTATTGCAATACTTGGGGCTATTGTCAAGGTAAAAAATCCCATAAGCCGATCTACAAAATATTCATACAATGCCTCATTAAACGCAGTATTTCCAAAGTCGACAGTGTTTTAGATCAATTTTAGAAGCTCCCCGTCTGCACATTCTTATACCACTGTGCAGTATTGTTCCCGAAATATGTATTTTGAACTGTAAAAATAAATCCGAGATTCTCAATTTTATTCCTTCGAGAGCGGTGGGATATCATATTAACTCATATCCTTACATATGGAGGTAAAGAATGAGAGTGCAATGGCCGGCACATAGGAATTTGAAAATATTTAATCGTGTTTTTCGCTACTTCGCCATGGAATCGAAATTTAAATCAACGAGCAAATAAATGCAAAAATTAATTAAACTAAACCGTTGTAAGCGAAATGAAGACAAAAAATAG
>NW_016230555.1:0-1246 GCF_001687245.7 Rhagoletis zephyria | reverse complement strand
ATCAACTTCCGTTCGTTTGCTTTAGTCTGGTTACTCTTCGCACTCGGCACACGGCATTTGGTATTTCGTTAGAGAAACTTCAAAGTAAAACGGGAAAGAACTTAGGTAAATATGTATGCATGCACATTTGTACGTCAATATTTGGTAAAATGTGTCAATTTAAATTAGAAATAAACCGAGTAAAAAGATTTAAAGAGTAAAATGCGTTTATGTACTGGCATAAGCTCTACCCAGAATTCCAGCGGACGAAGGGTAAAGTGGTTGCCGCAGTGAAATCTGACACTAAAGCCTTCATAAATCTCTTCCGATTGGCACCCATATCTTATTATTTCATAAAACTTGTGTTATAAGTTAACTAAATGCGACTTTTCAAACAGGTGGCAACCCTCATGAAAAGTATTTTCTAGCTAAACTCTTCTCAAATTTCATTAGTCTGACATTGTGATATATTTTAATTAAAATTAGGTTGAATTTGCTTTTCAAACATGTGGCAACACCCTAAATGGAGTTAAGCATTTTCAAACCCTTTACTATTGATACCCGTATTTTAATAATTCATTTAATTTTTAAAATGATTTTAATTTTTTTAACAGGTGGCAACCCTCTCCAAACACCCCAAACTATGTCTAGCGTTCAAACTAAAGACTTCTTAACACTCTTTCGTTTGATACCCATATTTTAGTTTCATGTAACTAGTGTAAAAGTTAACTATGTTCGACTTTTCAAACAAGTCGGCGCTCTTTTTTTGCTGCAACAGGATAATAATCCGAGTCAAGTTTTGGCCCTAGGAGTGCACGTACATCTAAAACACTGGAAGCGTGCCTTTCATCTATCACGACATGATCGATTTCGTTTTTCTTTTTTATCTAGATGGATTTTATTAAGCACTTCCGAAATCAGTTTGCTCGAAAAAGAGTTAGCTTAAGTGGTTGCTCTAAGGCTTTCTCACATTCTGACATGTAAGGGCTCCAAACCTTGTGGTTATCTCCTCAATATATATAAGTACTACGTACATATGCATATATGTAGTTTTCGTACCTATCCAACTTTTTTAACATCAAACCCAGTCATTCAGTTTTCTGGTCAATAACTCAGTAAATTTGAATATCCTAATTGAGCAGTCATAATACACACATATCTACATATACATACATATCTACAACATTCACTAAGAACACACCTCCCTACACCAACATGACATCAATTGCAAAGAGCAGCAAACTCAACACTACAACTCTAAATTAAC
>NW_016230554.1:0-1246 GCF_001687245.7 Rhagoletis zephyria | reverse complement strand
ATTATGTGAAAATTTGCCGGGTAATTTACGCCGTGTTTATCAACAGCACTTAGGAGCAGTAACAAAAGGACAGTGAACATTCCTTGCACCACTCTCCAAGCGCCAACTGTTGCCCTGAGGAGGACATAAGCATAACAGACCGACAAACTGTTGTCTCATGAATGGCGAAGTATAGTCTGTATATTTTTATACATACATATGTATACATGTAATTTTGCATATACATATCTATACGAAGTCGATGAGCCATTTGAATTCACAGTGAAATACCCAAGATAAAGCAAATTTCATATTATTTTTCAATTAAAAGTGAAATAGCACAAATCTGCTACATATGACAAGATTTTGGGCGGATGATATAATGGCCATGGCCATTTAAAAAATTAAGATTATGACCACAGTGGCTATGGTCATAAATTCAATTGACTTTACGATCGTTTTGAATTTGCCTTTATGGCTATCTACGGCATTTTGGATTGACCTATGACCAATTTGAAAAAACATAAATAATAATAATTTAAATATAAAAATCTCCTGGCTCTATATTAATTGATTCTCTTTAAATTGTGCGATAACTTAAAGTTATATACAATTTATCTCGTTCCAAATAAAATAATAATAATACATAATACTCTTTCGTGTGAGAATTATTGAATATATTGTACATTGTCCCTGAAAAAAAAAATTAAAAAAAAATCATGTGTCCGAATGAAAAAAATTTAGTTACTAGGGATTCAGCACGAATGTAGTTAAAAGTGCCTATTTTCTTGTGAAAAAGCATGAAAGAAAAAATAGCTTTTGCTAAATTTAATTTCGAAATAAATAAATCAAAATAAAAATCAATAATTTTACCATTCTATCTTAAAGTGGTAGCAATTACTAACAAATTGTTGAAGTTATGGGCATTTGAAAACAAATATTCCCAGATATCGATTTTTTATCTAAAAACAAAATAGCCTATAAGTCGGCAAAACAAATTTTTTCGAGTCAAGTTTTCTTGAAATGGGAAGCATCCAATATAATTGAATTTGTGAGGAGATGGTAGAAACTTTATTTCACTATAAAAAAATTGTAATAAAGTTTAGCAAAATCTTTCGGGTGTTCGACTGCCACTACCGTTAGGGCATTCATTAATTGAGACCCCAAACATAAAAAAATATTAAATAGTTCTACAGCGTTATCTATCACTCTTTAAAATAGGCATAAAAGAAAATAAGATGATGCTTCACTTGCCTAACGTTTTCCC
>NW_016230553.1:0-1246 GCF_001687245.7 Rhagoletis zephyria | reverse complement strand
AGCAACAAGAAACAAATCGAAACGCCTGATTTCTATTTGATTGGATAAAAGTAAAAAATTTACACATGCTGAAATACGCAACTAAAAGCGCATGTACGAGACAGAAGAAACAAAGCCCTAAAACGCTTACTTTTTTCTTATTATAAGTAAAATGAGCCGTTACTTATTTTAATTTCCACACGAGAAACTTGTCGTCTAAGCTCTCGTTTTATATTTTTCTTGCTCTGGAATAAACAAATTTGCTGTGGTGAAACTATTTTCAATTAAAATATTTGTAGCGATTTGTGTTTGTGATCAACTTCAGCTAAACTTCTTAGCTGTCAGTATTGTTTTGTTCCTAATTAACAGAACCTTTCATAATTTTCTCTTTTTGAGATTTTAGTCTTAAAAGCAGTAACTTTGTTTTTACAGCAATTATTGTCTTGTCACAAGCGGAACTAGTTGTGGAAAAAACCGAATTTTACCTTTACCAAAATATTTTCGGCTGATGAAAAAATGATGAATATTTATTTAACCCAGCAAAACCACGAATACTACAGAAACTTAAATGGAATCGAATTGGGCGATGGTAATGGCTTACCCTTTAGCTTCAAGAAGGCATTATTTTAACATGGGCCATGGGTCATTGGCCGTAAGCCCTTACCCGCAGCATTACCTACGAACGAAAAGAGAACGCGTGGATAAACANGCCTAGATAAGTATGTACATACTTATGTTTGTATTAAAGGATTAAATGGCAAGCATCCTACCTGCACAAAAACTTGTGGAAATTCCTGAGGTCCACGAATAAAATCGAATAAAAAATCGGAATATCGATACCTGTGTGAATGGTCGTTCTATCTCGGCAGCCAGTTTGAAAACAAACGCCCTATCTCAAACCCGATTCAAAAACGCCCTATATCAGCTGAAAATGTGCTGAGATAAAGCGTTTTTGAATCAAAAGCTGAAATAGGGCGTTCTTAAACCAAATTTTGAGTAGGGCGTTCTTGAAAAGTTTCCTGAGATAGGAAATCTGAATCTGAAATGGTGAAATATAAAGACCTCTGAATTTATGAGATAGGAAAAAAAGTGCTTCTAAACAATATTTAAATATCTCAGGCTTGTTTTGAGTGCTTCCTCAAGCCTAACTTAAGTACCCATTGGTGTATTTAAATTTTTTTTATAACGATAACAACTACGATACATACATATAATTTAATTTTCGAACTTAACTATATATAAAAGTTTCAGATTGTACTTTAGGCTG
>NW_016230552.1:0-1246 GCF_001687245.7 Rhagoletis zephyria | reverse complement strand
TATTGTAAATATCAATTTTAAGTGAATTATCTTCAGTAGTTACTAAAATTTTTGCTCGAGTTATCGTGTACACGGACAGACGGACGGACACACAGACATGGCTTAATCGATTTCTTTTTTCATCCTGATCATTTATGTATACATTTGTCTATATCTATCTCGATTCGTTTTGGCTGTTACAAACAACCGTTATGTGAACAAAATTAATATACCCTTGTGCACAAGTGCGCTCGGGTATAAAAANAGAAAGATTAAAATAAAGGTAGTTTTAGAGAAAAGTATATATATAGAGGCACAGAGACTCAATCTGGGAACTATTTCGGGATTTTAGAGATTTTCGATATTCTCGGGACTTATCGATATAATAATCGATATATTGTCGGTTTTGTGATCGATATTTTTATATATTTTTTTACCGAAATTTTTATCGATATTGTTATTGACTTTGCTATCGATATTTTCGGAACTTACCGTTAGAATTATCGATACTTTTAACGATTTTGTTATCGATATTTTTCATCGATTTTTTTATCGACTCTGTTATCGATTTTATTATCAATTATTTGTCGATTTTGTTATCGATACTTTATCGGTTTCGTTATCGGCATTTTTTATCGATTTTGTTTTGTTTTGTGTTTTTATTGATTGTGTTAACGATTTTGCTATCGATATTATTATCGCTTTTGTTATTAATATTTTTATCGATTTTGTTATCTATATTGTTACTGATTTTGCTATAAATATTTTTGGAACCTACCGATATAACGATCTATATTTCTATCGACTTTGTTATCGATATTTTTTTATCGATTTAAGTATCGGTTGTTTTATCGATTTTGATGTCGATATTTTTGCGATTATTTAATCGATATATTTATCTATTTTGTTGTCAATATTTTTATCGATTTTATCGTCAATATTTTTATCGGTCTTGTTACCGATATTTTTATGGATTTTGCTATCGAAATAGTTATCGCTTTTGTTATCGATATCTTTATCGGCTTTATTATCGATATTTTGATAGATGTTGCTATCGATTTTGTTATCGACTTTATAATCGATTTTGTAATCGATTGTTTATAGATTTTGTAATCGATTTTCTTATCGATTTTGTAATCGATATTTTTATCGATTTTGTTATCGATTGTGTTAACGATTTAGCTATCGATATTATTATCGATATTTTCATTGATTTTCTTATCGATGTTTTTATCGATTTTGCTATCGATATTATTATCGCTTTTGT
>NW_016230551.1:0-1246 GCF_001687245.7 Rhagoletis zephyria | reverse complement strand
AAAAAAAAAAAACTTTATAAAAATCAAGCTGCTTATTTGCGCCTAAGCCAATATAAACGCAGTTGAATTTCATACAAAAACTGAATAGAAATTGTTTTATTTATTCTTACTTACTTCCCATTTGCTTTAAATTTCATTCGCGCAGCAAAAGCACGGGATTAGCGCGACAAGCTAAATGAACGCGTACGAATAAAGCATTTGCGTGCGTCTTATGCAAGCAAGCGCACACAACAGCGAATTTCTATTCTAGTCATTATCGAGCGACATGGTGAGAATATGCATTTAGAAAGCAGCTTAAAATTTTTAACAACATTTATATATTTTGTTGTATCACTGTCATTTAAGTTGGAGACAAATCCTACATACTTGCTTCCTGAAAACACTGCGGGCACATGAATATAAACAAATTTCACTTTACTTCCGAAACAAAGCCAACATGGGAGACACGCTTACACCCACACCCACACCCACAAACACCCACCAACACACGCTCGCATTCGGTTAGGGAAAACGTGCAACATCAAACATTGAAGCTTAACAGCTGGTTGCATTGAAATGGATGTATGTATGTAAATATTTTAATAGAATAAACAATGAGAACATTTTAGTGACAAAGCGAATTTTGAAAATCCATTAGATGTAACTTAGACTTATGATAGCTGAGGGATTGGGTAAGGAAAATTATTGAAGTTTTTGGTGGCGTGGTTGAAGGCATTCACAGAGAGACAGCTATGCTTTAAGAAACCCCAACTGTTTAATACGTTGTCTTCACTTTCTCCAGGTGGCAACCTCGAAAATATTTTCGGGTAAAAGCACTCAAAATGCTTTACATTCAATACCAAGATTCCAACATTTCACAGACCGATGAAAATAGGTTCATTTAAAAATCAAAAAAGGTGGCAACTCTATTTTTAAAAATCAATTTTAATTCATTTAAATTTCAAAAGGTGGCAACTCAGTTCTTAAAAAATATTTTTTGTTCAAAATATTATGAAATACTGTCAAACCCAAATTTAATATTTTTCTAACGCAATTTTTGATAAATTTTTTAATTTTTCTTTAGCTAGAAGCCCTTTTAAATTTATTTTAACATGATCTTATTGAGTTTTGCTAGGCACTCGTGCGTAATAAATTTTTTGCTAATAAATTTTTAACACATTTTTGGTCAATGTAGGGTTTATCTTTAGGTCAAAAATATAGTCTGCTTAAGGAAATTCATCGGAAGAATGCGCACTAGCTGCATAAA
>NW_016230550.1:324-1246 GCF_001687245.7 Rhagoletis zephyria | reverse complement strand
AAAATAATGCACGGTCAACAGTGGGGAAAAAAGCAGCCTGCCGTTACTAGCAAATGCAGACTGTCTGCGGTCTCCTGGGAGCGCTATCATTCCTTTCACTAAGAGAAACAAAGTTTTCCTTTTGTTTGCAGCTAATGTGTTTGGCCAGCACAATGACTGCACATGCATTTTGCAGCATTTCACGGCCCAAATTTGCAAGGTCTGGTGTGACTTGACCACTGTTAACTTTCGTCGACGAGAGATCTGCAAGAAAAGCGAGCAGAGCCCTAGGAAAAGGAAGTTAACAGTGGTCAAGTCACATCAGAGATCTGCGAAAGAAAGATGTGAGTATCCTAACGGCACACGGCTCAAATTTGCGAGGTTTGATGTGACTTGACCACTGTTAACTTCCGTCGACGAGGGATTTGCGAGCAAAGCAAGCAGAGCCCTAGGAGAAGGAAGTTAAAAGTGGTCAAGTCACATTAGAGATGTCTGAACAAATCGGTGACTGGAGGCACTTTGCCAAAGTCAGGCAAACACAAGCAGCTGATCTTACAGTTTATTGTTGGGCGATTCACAGTTGGTACAGAATCTCGTTAGTTACAGGTACATAGGTGTTAGTCGCAATTTGATGAAGGAACGGGTCACGGAGCACTCTACCAGGTAGAGTGGAGTTGGAGGCATCTTCATCATCTTTTGGTGGTACTCTCGGTATCTCATCTCCAACTAACTTACCACAAGCGGAGGCGGCTCCTTTTATACTGTTACTTACTGACATACCCATCATTCCATCTCTTCAGTACTCTTTGGCATGTCAGCAATGTCCGCCAAAGGTCTGGCGCGCCACTCTTTTGCTGGCTGACTTTTGGTTAAGGAATCTTTCTTTCAACACTTCCCCCGATTCCTAAACCAAGAGACTCACCACTTTCGTTGGTCGGGCACT
>NW_016230550.1:0-152 GCF_001687245.7 Rhagoletis zephyria | reverse complement strand
TGGCGCACCTCGGTATTGGTCGTCGGGCACTCAGGAATTAGCTCCTCCTGTGCATCATCTCTTGATGGTGGTTCATCGTTAAGGGCATTGTTGCAAGGTCATTTGCAGTCCCTCCTCTCTTGACCAGTCACCTCCAGGACCACCAACAGCTA
>NW_016230549.1:0-1246 GCF_001687245.7 Rhagoletis zephyria | reverse complement strand
AGCCAGCCTTTCGACATAAGCTACTTTTCCATACGAACACAGATATTGTGATTGAAGAAAAATTATCAACAAAACTAAAATTTTTTCTTGTGCTGACAAATTACTGCAAGCCTCTTTATATTATATTTTTTTGTTTTATCGTTTACGAGCTTTTCTCTAACTTTTTGGCGATACGAGAATCCCTCGTAAAACATAAGGTTCGTAAAATGTACGTTTTCTTGCTGGCTGGGATGTATGCGCTCGTTTGTTAGTCGTATAAGCCTAAGTGCCGGCATGCTGGATTTCATTTTGAATTGATGTGCTTAAGTGCATGCAGTGCGTGTATTTACGTACGAATATGTGTGCATGTGCATACCTACATACATACATATGTATGTATGTACTTGCTTGCATGCCCAGAACTTGTGCTTAGATATCACATGCAGCCTTAATTCTCGTCGCACTTGAGGGATTGATTTTTGAGCTGGCTGCAATTTGCCTGAATGGCAATGGCTTTTAAATGTTAATACCATTCATTGCTCTGGTTGCTCCAGCAGTATTAGTCAATTTTCCCATAATTGTGGGTGACATCTATGTACAAATGCATGCATGTATGTATGTATGTATGTATGCATGGTTGCCATTGCATCGGTTTTCTTTGCAAATTAGCCTTTTTTGTTCTTTTGCTCCATCGCACTTTGTTAAATCACTGCAGTTTGTTTAATAGATGAGGGCAAAAGTGGACAGGAATATTGTTCAAGTATTTACGGTAAATTTTTTCAGGAAGCAGATTGCTTGTTTACATATGTGCTGATACTACACAGCGCTAGCTTAGAGTGCAAAGTTGCTAAGTTCATTTTTTTTTTTAATCTTACAGGAGAAGAAAAAATTTCTTTTAGCCATATCCTTCTAATATTTCGCAAATCTTTGAATATAACATTTTGCGTGTTTAAAGCAAAGCAAAATTCCATACGAATAAGAAGGATTCGAAGAGGTCAGTCACGACTATGCTACTACCCTCTTGGACGAGGCCATTATAGATGTTGACGTATTCTTAGCCACCTTCGAAAACGCAGAGAGTTGTCTGCTGTCTCACGTTTCTATTTTCCCCACTGTCACTGCTGTGGTTGACAATACCCAGGCTTACGGAGCCTGCGTGCTTAGTCCGGGTGCATCCGGTATTTAGGCTTTGTAAAAGGGAGTTTGTCACCCTGACTCTGGCGCGCCGTATGTGATTCAGTTTGAATTGGCTTTTGGAACCTGTGTA
>NW_016230548.1:0-1246 GCF_001687245.7 Rhagoletis zephyria | reverse complement strand
TTTTAAAAAAAAAGTTATCAAGCTCTTAAAAAATCACCCGTTAGAAGTAGCCCACAATATGTTTTCTAATGTTGAAGATATTTGGCACATATCAGGTAAGGTGACCCTGAATGCCTGCAACCTGGAGTGTCGCCGTTTATTAACTAGGTGCAGACCCATTTGTCGACACTCGATTTAACTGATCATGCAGACAAACTCATGCAGCATTTGAACTCTTTAGCCCACCCATCTGTTGTAGTTCATATATATATTGCATGGCCCTTAATATTGCAAACACTTCCGCAAAAAGGACAGTAGCATAACAGTAAGTAAAACTGGCGTCTTACTGCTCAACCATAATTCATGCCTCAAAGCTAAACCCTGCAAAGGTTCGACAGTATCCCACGACATCAAACTTTTTAAATAACTGAACTTTCGGTGGACAAGAATCAGAAGACATAAAGCCCTGCGGGCCTTCTACAGAAAGTAAAATTTTAGCTTCGACACTTGTTGCCTTAATTTTTAGCGAGAAATCTTAATCTAGATATTGCCGCGCTAAAACTCTGTAATCGTAGCAGGCCTCTATTCAATGCATGCATTCTTTTAAAAGGCTTGCGTCCAGCTTAAAATGTCACTAACTTTGGCGGGAGTCCAGATACAATTAAATTAAGTTTAGACAGAGGAAACTAGGTAGACACCACACTACCTGCCACAGCTGCACTTAAACCGACTCCACTTTTTGAACTTTAAGAAGGTAGTTCAACTAAGCCGTCAAAAATAATGATGGTGGAACTGTATATCTTTGGTGGCTGATGCTTCCGACAAGGAGGGGTATGATGCGTTTTGGAACGAACCAAAACCGAAACCGAGTGGTCTCTAAACCAAACTTCACGAGACATTATGGAAATTCGTTCCAAAATACATGATGGTAGAATTTTTGGATTTTGGACATTTCAAATGAGAGGGAAAATGGGTGAGAAGCTGGCCTATACGAGGAGTACTAAAATAAGAGAAGATCTCGTACGCTGACTACTGCTCGATACTAGCGTCCTGGAACGGTCTTGATGGCCTTTGTTGGAAAATGAACGGCTAACTCTCTACCATACATAATTAACGGCAAACCTTTTCAACACCTAATTGGAGTGGGTTAAGCTAAAATTGTGGAGCCACATCGATGAAACATTTAAGGGATTATTTGACAGCAGCAACTACGAGCGCCAATAAAATATACAACGCGATGAAGCTCAAGATCAAAAAACGTTGTAGG
>NW_016230546.1:0-1246 GCF_001687245.7 Rhagoletis zephyria | reverse complement strand
TTGAAGACGGTGTGCGATATGCTCGCTCTAGTTTGCCATGCTCAACCGCTTACATACTCGTTCGCATTTTTGTCTACTTTGCCATTTTCACTGCCTGTTTATCCAGCTTTTATAAATGTTCATTTGCCTGCGAATGCACACAGACACAAGTACGACGACTCATACGTGTATGGATATGTTTCTTCCTACATATGTATTCATATAATTTTTTCATTGGTACGCTCGTCTGTATCTCTGTCGTTTTGGTTGCGACCGCAAAGCCTGCTTGAATATTTTGTTAGCCTTTTGTTAATATTTATGTTGTTATTGTCTTCGCCTTTGTACTTCGTAAATTTTTAAAATACTTTATTATAGGCAACCGTTGTGTGAAGTAGTACATACATCCTCAATTTAAAAAAATATTTTATGAAAAAAATTATACCTTTGTTAACAATATAAAATATTCACAATAATAAGCTGGGTTTGGTAAGCAGAAAAAGTCACTAAGGCAGGGATTCCTTCAAATATGTATGAAGAGTTTATATATTTCGCTAAGTGTTTGGTCGAGCTTCTAATCTAATTTATGTTATGTGCCTTGATGCTGTCCNAAGGTTTTTCTATACAAAAACACACTCGAAGGTTTGCCTTTGCTTGCCGAGGGGAGCTGCTATTAGTAACAAAGCTCGCTTGCTGTTGGTTGGAACAGAAATGCAATCTCAACACTGACTCTAAGCAACAGCATATTTCTTGTATTTATGTAAACTGAATTTTTCTTAAGTATATCGAAAGAACTCTAAAATATGTGAGTAATTTAAAAAAAAAAAGAACTTACAAAACAAAATTAAAAATATTTATTCTAAACTAACGCCTATAGCGAAATGACAAGTGTAAATTGCTAAATAGATTATTTCTTTTCGAGAATTAAAGCCTTGGTCAGCAGCGTATTACTTTAAGTAAATTCCGAAGTTTTCCAAGTAAACAAATACTTAGTACGTCCAAAACAATTCATCATGAAATGGCTAAATAAACTTGCGGTTCTGTTTATGAATTAATTCGCCAATTGGTGTATTTTTGTAATTTTCAAACGGCATGCGCTTATTTCCATAACACAAACAAGGATAAACATTTGTTTTCTTTTACTTCTTTGGACTCTTGTGTAGCACATAATTAGTTTTATACTTAACCGAAAAGAAGAAAACAATCGAACCGCATGGTTCTCTAATACACTCAGTTAAAGAGAGTGACATTGTTCGACAAAAATGGAAGT
>NW_016230545.1:0-1246 GCF_001687245.7 Rhagoletis zephyria | reverse complement strand
AATGTCTCGGTGATAAGCTCAGAGAGGAAAGTCAAATTAATTACGCATTAAAATGAGTGACAGCTCGGCTGGTTTGAAGATTAATTAAAATGCGTTTTGAAATAAGTACTTTGTGCAACAGCTCAGTTGGAAAGGTTGATACTGAGCATTAAGCTGACTACACACGAGGCAAATGTTGAAGCCACCAGGGCGACAGAAGTCACTTGACAAGATTTCTAACTCTAGAGATAGTTTTTTGGTCTGCAATCCACTGTAAGGATGAGTGGGATAATCCTGATTTTCTCCTTAGGGAGGCTATTAGTTAGAAGCATGTATCTCTTCAGGTTGTACCCTAATTAAACTTTTGCCTTGGTGAATATCTTTAATTTTTTCCGAATTCTTTTCTGATCGAGTTTTGTTCTACTGCAGGGAATGTTTCTAGTGCTGTGGAAGCAATTAACTCGTTCTCCTATATTTTGTTGTGGCCTGGTCCCAAAAGTGGTTGAATGACATTGGGTTCAGCAAGGATGTTAAGTTTCCCAATGCACTCAAGCGCTTGATATAAGTTAATCTCTGCGGTACGACTAATAGCGTATACAGAATTTCACTTGGAAAATGCTTGGTTAAAAAAAATCGAGTAGTGGTGCCATGAATGCCTGCTCGAATGCANCCGCTTGTCTTGCTGCAGTGCTGTATTTCGAATGTCTACTTGGAAACGACCACTTTGTTCATATCATCTCTGGGGAAAAGGGCTGGTGGGAGCAGGCATCCTAGCTTTTCCATATTACCAGATGATAAGGCATTTCTTTTGCCCATCCCTCTAGTTCGAGTTTAAGACAGCACCCTTGACTTTTGCTTGCTCTATGGTGATATGTAGCGGCTCAATCCTGACAGCTACCTCCATTGATGTGCGTATCGCTTCCGTAATATATACACAGCCTCGTTCTCAGAGTCACAGTCAGAAGAAGATGCAATGCTGTCTCTTTAGCTGAGTCACCAGGGATGGAAAATGGAAATTTCAGATTGTACCTAATATCATAAAATAAATGTATATAAATGCGACAGATTGTATCTAAAAAAAGTTACATCATTCATTTGTAGTTCTTTTTTTATGAATTCTATGGATAAGATAAGATGGATGTACTTTAAACATGATTAGGGTTTTTTTTTACCGGTGCCTATATCTATAGACTATAGTCTAATGAGAATCGGAGAAGCGTTGTTTTTGCCTAATTTTGACTACTGGAAAATATTGGCGAAAAAGACA
>NW_016230543.1:0-1246 GCF_001687245.7 Rhagoletis zephyria | reverse complement strand
TTTTTTTAGCAATTTTATTAGCTGATTCTACAAGTACGATAGCCTTTTTGTATGTTCTTCGCAACAAGTCATGTATGTGCAAATTCAATTTGTGTAATAATTTTCATACCCACAGCTCAGGATTGTCCAAAGTTTTCTCCATGCTTAAAAACAATTGCTGGCTTTTGTATAGAAAATGTTGTGATTTGTTGAATTATCCATATATTTAATCGATATTGCTGATACGAATACATAATATTTATATGAATATTTTGGTTATTGTGTACATATTAAATACTTAAGGATAAGTGAAAATGAATTCAATTCACTCAAAAGCTTCAAAAAGTGATTTGATTGATTTCTTATACCTGGCATATCCAATATAGACCAGGTGACATACGGTGACCATACTTTGTAGGTAAAAATAAAGTGTGCATTTTCACTATATGTCGACGGCTGAGTGGAAGATTGACCTATAGCGGCAGCCAGAACATTTTTCAAGGACGCCCTATTTTAGAAGAATTTTGTTGAACAACGCCCCAACTCACGAAATGGTTGAAGAACGCCCTATCTCAATGTAAATTCCATATATTGGCTGCTGAGATAGGGCATTTCTTAATCAATTTTCCAATAAATCCACTACAACCGTATATATGTACATAACTTTTCGATGGGCCTGCAAGTTTCTGAGAAATTAGTTAATCATTTCAGATTTTTGATTTTTTTATTAAAAAATTCAAACTTTAGCAGGGAAAAAAAATAACAGATTTTTTGTCAATTTTTTTGTTTGTGTTACTCATATGCAGGGAATGGATTTGAAGGACCTAAAAAGCTATAAAAAGGCACAATGAAATATCGAAATAGGCAGGAAAAGGCACTAGAAATCGCAAAAAGGCAAAAAACCGAAAGCTAATCAAAAAATACATTTACATATTTTAGTAGTGTCTATTTTACTACTAAAAAGAGAAAAACTATGAACTTCAGTTTCATTATATGAAAAATTTGTGCTTTGAATCTTTGACTATTTTTCCTTAACTTACAAAACTTTAATCTCTATAGTTGTAGTAACATTGAACCACACGATGCATTTTAAAGTTTTCCGACAGCGTTTTCATTCGATTTTCGCGAAGAAAAGCCTCGAAGCGCTCGACGTGAGTTGATACCAGTGGTGCCGAATTTAAATATGGAACATTTAAAACTTGCATATTATCAGGAATACGGGCATTTTCCTTGCCCTCTACAATTAAAGGTAGAAAAGGCAAAAAAA
>NW_016230542.1:0-1246 GCF_001687245.7 Rhagoletis zephyria | reverse complement strand
GCGCGCATTAGCGGAAGAGCGAAAGAAATCGAGCAGCGGAAATATTCGTGAAAACATAATAAAAATCAAAGCTTAATAAAAAATTGAAGTGGAAAGGAAAGGGAAAATTGAAAAACACAAAACAAAAACAAAAACAGAAACCGAAGCAATTGGATTGAAAAAAACGCTGCGCAGCATTAAGAAAGGCGCTGGGAAAGCAGCGAGCAGCTGGTTGCGCCGTCGTCATGCTTGGTAATGGCACAGCTCTGCCGGCGTTGACGCCGCTTTCGTTGCCAGTGTTAGTGCCGTTAACATGTGGGTTAAGGGATAATGTTTTTTGTGCCATCTTGCCACACCTCCCCATGGATTTGGCTTCACAGCTCCTTCAGCCCACACAGCGCGGCGCGGAGCACCAGTTTCTTTTGCGCTATTTACATTTTTTTCCCTCGCTGTAAAATATATTTTTTCCGATTACAACAATACCTACTGTTTTTTTTCTTATTATATTCAACCGTTGCTGTTTTCATTGCGGACAAACACAGTGGCAACATACGTACACACATACATTTATACATATGTATGTATATAACTTTGTGCATATACATACGTATGTGTGTATGTCGTTTGTGTTGCACGTTTATTTGTGTTGTTAGCTCAAGTGTTGTTTCCATTCCTTCTTTATGCCACCCGTTGCCCGCACTCTGCACCCCCTACTGCCNGACTTTTGTTCCTTGCCACTTGCCACTCATCCATTAAACGTGCAACAGCATTGCAGCAGACCTATACGAGCGATACGAACGATATACCATGCCCGGCACCCCTTAGATCGCGTATTCTTGTGCCATTTCGATATACATACAATATAGATTTTATTTCATTTTTTTTGTTCTTGCTTTCGCTGCCACTTCTCATCGCATTTTGTTGCAATTTTTTATATGCGCTTCGATATTTATTTTTTCCGCAGCCACTTCTTACTACCTCCGCTTCAGTGACGGCATGCGGCAGCGGTGATAAGTGCATACATACATACATATATACATACATTGCAATATGCGTGTGTGTGTGTGTGTGTGTATGCACGCTTGGCACTTTCATTCATGCATTTCTTTTCCTTTGCCGTCATGCCAACATCCTTAGAAAGAAAGTTCGCGGTCGCTTTGCGATTTCCTTCAATTGCCACACGGCATGTGGCAGCGCTGGACGTGTGTGTCGCGTTTTCGTGGCGCGCATTACTGTGAAAAATGCGCTTTTATATACATACATATAT
>NW_016230541.1:0-1246 GCF_001687245.7 Rhagoletis zephyria | reverse complement strand
CAAAAAGCACTAAATCTAGTGCTTAAAGCACTAAGTTGGCAACTATGGCCACAGCGTATTTCTTACGACATATTTGCCTATCGCATCACATTTCTCTTTCGCATCGCATTACAGAGTAGCCCACCTGTTTTTGTCCATCTGTAAGAATTTTAATNTTACGACATATTTGCCTATCGCATCACATTTCTCTTTCGCATCGCATTACAGAGTAGCCCACCTGTTTTTGTCCATCTGTAAGAATTTTAATAATTCTATAAAAATTTATTATGTTTGAAATGCAACCGTGAACACCAGCTGGCAACATAAATTGCAAATTCATGCAAATTTGCGTTCGTGTAGAAATTTGCAAGTTTCTCAGCACGAGAGAGAATTTGAGAGAATTTTTTCTTACTCTCTGATATTTTGACTGTTGGATAATTCTTGCTGAAAAATTCTTCTGGTAAAATCTTGCAACAAAGAGAGGATCGATTTTACTCTTCCATTTTTCCCCTACTTTACCAGAGAACCGAGTACGGGAACGCTTTCTGGTAAATTCCTGTCAATTCTTGCAACTTCTTGCGAGTTAGGGAACGCAACTTGTATTGGGGAGAAACTAGCGGCCATTTTATTCGATTTGAAACGAGTAATCTTTCGATCACGAATGGCGAGATTCGTGCCCAGTTGACCTACACTGACTCTCGACCTGTGAATGCTGTTTTGCGAACACAATCACCAGATGTGGACAAGACAGAGCTTAGTCTGCCTCGGAAGACTCGAACCACAATAGATCAATTACGCTCTGGCTACTCCAGCAGGTTAAACTCGTACCTTTGCAGAATAGATGTAGATGTGTCCAACGAATGCCCGGCATGCGGAGAGACACCCCACGATTAAGAGACTTCTCTTCGCATGCCCACAAAGCCCCACTCAACTAACGCCTATGGACAAAGCACATAGAAGCTGGGTTTACCGTTAGTTGAGCTTAAAGACAACGATTGAGGAACTAGCCGATGTAGGCTGGGTTGTGTAGGCGCTACAACAACTCAGTTGTTATGACAACGCGAATGTCACAATTTAGCCTTAGTGACAACATCAACATCAACAACATCAACACCAACAACAACACCAACACCAACAACAACAACAACAACAACAACAACAAAAACAACAACAACAACAACGTAGCACGAAGCCACCCCCCCGCCTCACGTTCATGAGAAGTATAAAAAATCTCTGCAGTGAATACTTGCCCAAAACTAACATTCCT
>NW_016230540.1:300-1246 GCF_001687245.7 Rhagoletis zephyria | reverse complement strand
CCTTCCCGATCACTGACCCCTACCATTTGTCTCACAGTGTAATTAGATTTTTCTATAACTACTTAATAAAGAAAAATCGGTCTTATATTTACATACGTATTTCATTGTAAGTAATAAAAGCAACATTTTTCAATACCTAAAATTTAATTAATTCCTACATGCACACTTAAAGAAAATAAAAACAGCCTTCAGATAATAACTACATATGTGCGTATGTACATATCGCACATTTACTTTAATACTTCATAACTGGTTATAAATTTCTCAACTGGGCCTCGGATTCTGGATGTATTGGGATCGTTGCTAGCTGAGGAAGCCATCATTAAATTCTATAAGAATATAAAAATATGCTTATTTATAATATTATCAACTTAAACAAAATTATACTTTTAAAAAATTTTAAAAGTGATTTTTTAGATGTACTTACACCATCTGCGTCCATTGCGACGTTTTTGCACGATCACTTTGTAGATATTATTCAGCTGGTAATGAAACAGACTCTTGTTGCATGCAATGCAAAACGAAAAAGCCATTCTGGCGTTGCGTATATACATTTAATATATATGTGTACGCAATTCGCGAATATTAAAAAAAGGTTTANCGTATATACATTTAATATATATGTGTACGCAATTCGCGAATATTAAAAAAAGGTTTATGAGTGGAAATTCGCCAAGTGGTCACTCGATTTTTTACAATGACGCAAAAATCTTTAATATGAATTGAAATATGTAGGTAGTCTTAAATATCCTCTAAAGGGTTTATGGAGTCGTTTTTGGAAAACATTTTTTATTTTTATTTTATTTGCAACTAAAAAATATAATTAATTTTTATACCCGTGCGCACTTGTGCACAAGGGTATTATAACTTTGTTCACATAACGGTTGTTTGTAACAGGCAAAACGAATCGAGATAGATATAGACAAATGTATACATAAATGATCAG
>NW_016230540.1:0-112 GCF_001687245.7 Rhagoletis zephyria | reverse complement strand
TTTTGGCAAATGGGCGTAGCCACGCCCACTTATGGTTACATGTGTATATCTTGGTAACCGAACCATCAATTTATTCCAAACTTTGCACAGTTGTTGGCCTTAGTACAGCATA
>NW_016230539.1:0-1246 GCF_001687245.7 Rhagoletis zephyria | reverse complement strand
GATGTGAAAACTAGACATAAATTGTTGGCAACTTTAAAAGATAAACATACATTTTTGTTTAACTTTAAAAACTGGACATACATTTTTGTTAATTTTATATGTAGCATAAGTTTTTTGTGATACAAAAACTGGACATAGCCTTTTGGTCATTCAAAAACTGAAGGTAAATTTTTGTGATTTAAAAATTAGGTAAACACTTTTTTGGTGATTCAAATATTGAAGATAAAATTTTGATAGCTTTTAAAAATTCGAAAAAAAATTTTTTTTTTCTTTTCACTTAAAAATTGGACATAAATTGGGAATAAGTTTTTGGTTATTTAAAAACTATGCAAGTGGCCTACAGGGGGCTAGGGCTATACTATAGACTCTACAGTTTGTGTAACTTACATAAGTATGTATGTTATATGTTGGCTGAGAATGAAATTATCGCTCATATAACTCATTATCGAGTACCGTAATGTCATAATGAAATTCGGAATCGAATTACATTTCAGCACGGATGCCATGATTCAGGACCGGATCCAACTGGCGGCCTGGTTGGAAGCATTTTCCATAATTTAAACGTTCACGAAGAAGGATATTGTTGGTTAACCTTTTTTAAGCAGATGTGCTTTTCAGTGCTACAAAAATTGAATTAAGTTTATGTAGTGAGCGGCTGCTGGTAAATCAAGGATCCATAAGCTTACAAGAACATAAGGGATATTCACGATCCGGTGCATACTGTCTAGCATGCTTCGTAGATAGCATAAATAGCATGATTGTTGTTGTTTCATGTCTTCAAGCAACAACAAAATTTGCCAATCATGCTATTTATGCTATCTACGAGCCATGCTAGACAGTATGCACCGGATCGTGAATACCCCTATAGTAAATCGGCGAGCAAGCAGAACGCAAAAGTCATATGAGACAGAGTAAAATTCACAACCAATAATAAAGTTTGAAAGCCGCAAAGTTAAAAACAGTTGAGAAAAAAAGCCAGAAAAAAAGAAAATTTCTTTGTTTAAAAAGAAATATGTGTGTGTCTACAGGATTCGTATAATTCACTACGCATAAGCAAAAAACAGAAAAGTAAAGGCTGAGTCAATAAGTAGNAAATTTTTTTATTAAGACAAATAACGCATGCTGTGAGTATTTTTTTATTGTTTTCCGTGAAAATTAACAGATGAATTCAAGAGAAAATTTTGTTAAAGCCTATCACACTAATACAGTAGAGGTTGAATGAACCCCGGCTTAGCTGAACTCCTCG
>NW_016230538.1:0-1246 GCF_001687245.7 Rhagoletis zephyria | reverse complement strand
GCCCAGACCTCAATCGATTGAACTATAGATTACATTCCGTAGCTTACGCGGCACTTTTGTCCGAGTAGTGGCAAATTACCCATGAGCATGCATGAGGTACAATACTGCAGTCGATGAGTGACCAAACTGACTTAGCCGCTGCTAGAAGGCAGATGAAAGTCATTTAGAATATGGGTTAAACTCGCACAATAAATAGAAAAAAGTACTGTAATTATTCACTCCTTTAATTTTTATTAGCCAAACACCAAATAACAAAGGTTAAGATAGGCCTTGTGGTTTTGAACCAAATATTACTTAGTCTTTAAACTTAAAAGAAAGAGTTTAATATATAATTAAGACATTATGTACGCTCCACTGTTTCGATAGCTTAACTAAATACATATAACAGCGTATCTCGAGTACATACATAGTACAGGGTATATGAGTTCTAACGAGTTAAAATACATTAAAACACCGTGAAAACTCATTGAATAATTTAAGATAAAAGCTTAGAATGGCATAGCATAGCGAATCCCCAACAAATGTATGTACATGCCTCTGTACATTAAATGTACCCAACGTAGCCCAATAGCTAGAGAACAAAGATACAAACATATGTATGAATCAGGTAAGAAGAGAATGATTTGGAAAATTTAACCCACACACAGCGATGTATTGGATGTAAATATGTATGTATTAGAGGTCTGCATAAATGGTTTGGAAAGGCCGTTCAAAAGATTTGTTAATTTTGCTACACTTCATTCACTTCACTTCCTCAGACCTTTCAAATACTGCCAGAACAGACTACTGCAAAGCTGGGATCACAACATTGCTTCAGTAAAACATTACTTTAGTAAAACATTGCTTCAATAAAATGTCAAGCGCTACTTCACTTACTGACTGTTGTCGACTACTATATTGGCTGGAGTGTGCAATGCAGCGAGTGCAGTAAACATCTATGTACTTGAGAGTGATCCTTAAAAATCAAATGAAGGTTTTTTTTCAGTCTAACCCCGTCAACCGGTAATACCACGGTCACTTTGCCCCCTGTGCGACACGCTCTAACCGTCTCCAATCGGGACCAACCTCTATATGTGATATCTTTGACTAAAGTAGCATCAATGTACGGGTTGAGATCTGATGTAGAAATTTGCTTCCAACATTTAAGCACCACCCTAATTTAGTCTGTAAATATAGCTTAGTAACAAATATTCTTAACTTTGAATTCTTTAATAGAGAAAAGTTTATAAGATGAAATAAAACAAGA
>NW_016230537.1:0-1246 GCF_001687245.7 Rhagoletis zephyria | reverse complement strand
TATGTTGTTTTGCGTGATTTTTGACTGCGTTTTATATTTTTTGTGTCTGCCTCATTAGAGGCACATTAATAAAATTACCCAATGTTATGTATCAACGCTTTATGAAGGCATTTCTAAACAAGAAGGGGTGGTAAATCTTCTGGAGTTGCTGTATCAAAACACATATGTACATACATTGGAAATCAATAAACACAATTATTATATCCGATAATAAAGGGACATTGGATACTGTGACTTTTGATTTGGTTTACTTTTTTCTTTTTTGGATCGGGATTCCGTCATACTTTTTAAAACTTGGTATAGAGATAAACGGTTTCAGTGTTGTTTAATCTTCAGTATCTTGGACTTCTATCCCATATGAAGGATAGACTAGAGAGTAAAAAAACTAGGTCCTCAGAGTAAACTTCAGTTTCAGTGTTGTTTAATCTTCAGTATCTTGGACTTCTATCCCAAATGAAGGATAGACTAGAGAGTAAAAAAACTAGGTCCTCAGAGTAAACTTACCCTATATCATATGTAGCTTACGGAGTTTAGGTAGTCCATTTCGATTTGTGGAAAATACTTGCTGGTTATAAGTTAGAGGAAGCTAATGTGAGGTTCTTCCCCGTTATTTACAGCTCTGAGAGTGGATGGGTGTTGTTACTTCTTATTCTCTCAGGGAAGATCTAAAGGGGCATCGAGAGCTACGATAGGTTCGAGGAAAACTCTCACATAAGAAAACCTCACAATAAGAACCTAAACTCTAAAATCAGTGATCAATCGAAGATACCAACCTAAGACGCAAAGTTTGTCCAACTACTCTAGACCAGATAATTTTCTAGCGCAGTTGCGACTATTAGCGAAGTGGCTAGGGATGACTCAGTTTTGGCCCTTGCAGACAGAGGACATACCGGCTGGAGGCACGTCAAGTTCAGTCACCTGGCCCGATACTTATGGTCATCGACATCGGCCTATACCGAGGACAGATCAAGATAGAGTAATGTGGTAGGATCATGCAATCANAATTTAGTTATTAAATAGTACCGTACACCTCGCCATGTGGGTGTCTCTGGATAAAAACGATACCTTATCCAAGTATACATATAACGTTGTGATAGGCACGATGAAAGTTCGACGTCAAAAAGTTACAGTCACAAAGGACACCCGACTCTCGAATCTGAATACTGCTTAAACAAGAAACTTCTCATCTACCGGATATAAATCAGCGGTGGGAATCAATCTCACAATCTCTTCGGATGGCTGCTAT
>NW_016230536.1:0-1246 GCF_001687245.7 Rhagoletis zephyria | reverse complement strand
ACTTTGTACATGCTTTCTTTTCAATTACACATTCCCTGCCGATGCAGATGGGAAAGTGGAAAAACGCTGCGCTGCGCTGCGGCTGTGTCTGCATAGGCCGCCTGCAGGCTCCAGCTTCGCACGAATTCAACTTAAAAAGTCGTAAACGGGTTTACGCCGTCGCCATCAAAAGCAATTGATATACGAGCTCACATGTAGGTATGGAAATACATATGTCTGTCCGAGCGCACATTATTTAGGTCTACATATGTATGTATATGTACTTACATACTGGATTCATAAACCGTCTGTAACATTATGTTGCATAAGTCTCATTATGTATTTTAATACACATCCATACATACATACATACATATATATGTATGTCTGCATTTTATGTACATTTGTACATGTGTATGTCCGCAGACACATTTGTCGAATATAAAGCATTAACTGTGCATTTACTCCTTGAGGCCTCATAAATCGAAGGATATTCTAAAGAGCATAATTTTAATACACTCCTACACTTGGTGGGCTTATCGGCTTGTCTCCCTCGCTCAGCATGTAATTGTTTGAGTAAAGAAATTAATATGCATCTATTTATACAAAAATATGCAAGGAATCATATTTAATCAAATAAATGGAAAGAAGTAAAGAAGTATAAGCTCGGGCGAAACCGAATTTTATGTACCCGGCGCAGGTATCAAATATCATCTTTTAAATTTTCTCTCCACTACCTTTGCAAGATAAACACCCCTGTTATTCCGATCTCAAACGTTTTCAATAATATGCTGACTTAATGAAGTCATTCAACCAAGTTTGGTAGAAATAAATAAAGCGGTTCCCGAGGTAGACCTTTGTAGTCATAAAGTGGGCGGTGCCACGCCCATTTCGGGAAATACGAAATATTCGATAAATCAGTAAATCCTAAAGCTAATTTATTCAAAATGAATGCTTGCAATAAATAATTCTTTACCAGGAAGTACGTTTAGGCTAAAATTTTGGAAAATAGGCGTAGCACCGTCCACTTATGATCACATATATGTATCTCGGTAACCGTTCTACCAATTTGTACCAAACTCGGTACGGTTATTGTGCTTGCCACATAAAAGCAAAAGCAAAAAATTATTGAAATCGGACTAAAATTACGGCCACTTTTCATATAACNTGCTTGAAACTTCGACATTTCGAAATATAAGGACGCTAATTTACTCAAAATTGATACTAACAACAATCGCTTAAAAAGAAATAACAGTATTTGGAGTTT
>NW_016230533.1:0-1246 GCF_001687245.7 Rhagoletis zephyria | reverse complement strand
GTTCACCCAATGTGCCGCTACTACTTACATACATATGTATAAATTGCCAGTGAGCAAAACTACTTGAGAAAAAATCATTAGTTTAATAGCACGATTGCAACACCGTACTCTTGGTACAAGTAAAACTTCTTAAAAAAAGCACATGTGTGCGCCCCACACTCGGTAGAAATCTTAACAACAATTAAACTACGAGGCAATCAGACGAATGCAGTTGTTTACTGTATCCAAAGTTGGTACCAAGTTGATAAGTTTTTATCATTTCTCATATTTTTTTTATTTTTTAATTTTTTCGAATACATATCATCCTTGATATCATCATATCCTTGATCATCCTTTTTCGCTTTATTCCGTATTCGAAAAACTATGTGTTTCAATGGACACATCGATTTGAATACATAATTTAGATTTAGAGAATATTTTTAGCAATTTATTTGAGAAAAATAAAACATTTAGTTTATTGTTTGTATTTTTGTCGATTTTAAATTTGCTACCCCAAAATAATTGATATCAGATAAAACACCTCTTTGAGGTAAAATTTTCGAGTGACGAAAGCTGAACTAGAAACATAAAATTTATGATATCAATTTCGTGACGAAAATTATACGCATTTTTTAACTGCCTTTCAAACGTACGGAAAATCTTTTTTATTCATACGAATCGTTGCAAAAGTTCTGTTTTGTTTTAATTGTGTTTCTAACAGTAAAACGTAGACATTTCAATGTCTATTCATCATATTGCTCGAGCATTAGACAATCTAGAGTCCAAACGCATAAGTAGCCCATTACGCCCATTTGGGTACTTAAAGCTGACATTATAGACAATGTTTTTATGTAAAAATAAAAAATGTTAAAAATGCTATAATCAACAAAAAATCAAAAAGAAAAATGTTTGCTTAATTTATTTTTGTTTTTTATACGTTGCACATTAATGTAAAAAATGTACAATTAAAGCCCATAATTAGACGGAAGAAATAAATTTTTTTTCATTAAGTTGCGTTAAAAGGTTTCCAAGATACANCATATCGGCAAAATATGCTGCACGTATATTCATGTCACCTAGACCTTCCATCTCTTCAACTTTCATCCAAATCCTTAGAGGTCGCGCACAGAGGTGGTCGCGGTGACATGAAATGCCTCTATACGGAAGGGCGCGACGAACAGTGCCGCAGTGGGCAAAAATCTAAAAATTCGTTATCTCCAATGTGAACTTGTTTGGTATTTTTGTAAAGACAATTTATCCACTAAAA
>NW_016230532.1:0-1246 GCF_001687245.7 Rhagoletis zephyria | reverse complement strand
AACTTACAGGAAGTCGTTCCTATTGACATAAAACCTGTAAGTGGGAACACATTTGAGAGAGTAACTGAGCAACTGCTGACTAAATCCTGTAAACCGGACTGCTATTGGAACAGACTAATTGAGAAGTTAGCTTACTGCCCATATAGAAGTATTACATATATGGTATAAAATGATTTTTATATTAACGATCTCAAACCAGTTTACAATGAATTGTAAATGTGCTCTGTCAAAATCATATTTTAATATACCTTACATACATACTTGTGCACCTTTGTATACAATAAAAGTTAATAAGAACAATTCTTTGTGCACGCATTTGAAAAAGACGTTTTTGGGTAGAAAATTACGTTTTTTCAGACCATGAGGGACCTTTTCTCATGCCGAAGGCCTGGCAACACCGTTATCTACCGGTATTCAGAAATGATTGTACAAATTTCAAAGTTTCAATAATATTCAAGTACAATATTTGTATCCAATACAGATAGTCATTCAACCGACGTAATTTGGGATAAATATATTAATTTGAATAAATTGCTACCAGCTTGTGAGCATGTGTATTAGAATGGTTCATAAAAACACTCTTTTTGGAAATTCAGAAACGCTACATCAGAATATTGTTTTTTGTGATGAAAAAAGAGACACGTATTTTTTTATTTAAAAAAAAGAAGTTTTTTCAGAAATCGCGCTGGTCGGTTTTTTATAAAAACGCTGATGTTCTAAATTTTTTATTTTTGTGACATGTTAAAATGCAGCTAAAAATGTGGTTTTTACATATAATTACTCTGGTATTATTTGGGAACATTCCCTTAAATTCACACCTGTCTTGGACAGTTAGAATGGGCCTAGTTCCCGAAAATATTCTCTCGAAAAAAATTAGTAAAATTAAAACGTTGATACCGAACGATTTACGCGTTGCCATTCGTTGGAACTTGTTACCAGGGGGTTTCTGGGGTTGCTTATTAGGAATCTGAAGTCAGTTTTTTCAAAATTGTGGATCCAAAATGGCGATTAAGTTTTTTAAAAAATTATTGGATTTACTTGAAAACCGGCACTCGGGAGTTTTAAATTTTTTTTTTTTTAATTATTGGATTGGGTTGAAAACCCGCACGTGGGAGTTTTTGAGGTCGCCGATTGCGAATCTGAAGTCAATTTTTTAAAATTCAAAATCGCGGATCTAATATGGCGATCAAATTAACAAAAAGTACTAAAATTAAAACGTTAATACTGAACGTTTTAAACATTTTCA
>NW_016230531.1:0-1246 GCF_001687245.7 Rhagoletis zephyria | reverse complement strand
TGCTCCAGCGATGCGTTTCGATAACTTTTCGGCTGCGTTTTGGAACAGTGACAATGTGTCAATATTTTGTAGTTCGACGTTATGGAACCTTAAACTTTGTACGTATGCAAAGCAATTGACGTTTTGGAAGTCAGCCTTGTACTGTTCCGCATTTCGTTCGTATGCCTTTTTCATATTGTTTTGAATATCACTTCTTAACAGGGCTGTTCTATCGGAAAGCTGAATAGCACAGTTCGATTCCTCTAACATACCCAAATCTCTCAGTAAGCGATATTGTGACGCATGCGTGACCATGTTAAAGCCAAATAAAATTTCATATGGAGTACGTTTGGTTGTTTGGTGAATCGATGTTCTAAGAGCACAAGAAATGCTACTCAGATGTTCGTCCCACAGTTTGTGGTCGTTTTTTATGTACGCACGTATCCCAGCAATCAACGAACGATTGACGCGTTCGGACGCATTACTCTGAGGTGCATACAATGCGGTATAAACGTGGTTAATTCCGTACTCTGTTAAAAAAGCATTAAAATCATTTGACTTGAACTGAACGCCATTATCGCTTACTAGAGTCTCAGGTACCCCAAAAGAATGGAAAATTTCCTTCAGCAAAAATTCACGAAGTGCGTTAGTACTAAATTTACGTAATGGGCAAAGCCAGTGAAACTTGCTGAAATGATCTACTATTATTAATAGTCCGACATTTCCCTTCCTACTGCGAGGATATGGACCTAAAATGTCGACATATAGTCGCTGAAAGGGACGCAACGAGGTCGTTTGGCTTCCCATAGGCGGACGAAGAGTGGCATTAGGTGCTTTGGTAGTTTTGCAGACTTCGCATTTTCGTACATAGTCACGTACTTGCTTTACTAAACCTGGCCAGTATAAACATCGCCGAATGCGTTCTATAGTTTTAGTCATACCGCCGTGTGCAGCAATTACACAATCATGCGCTCGTTTAATAACGTCTTCCCGAAGGTTTTCTGGTACCCATAATTTCCATGATTGTTCATCTTGGGATGGATCCCCCGTACTATGTTCAGTACGAATATACACAAACTTATCTATAATTCGCAGATCTGGTAGCATATCTTGTTCCGACTCTATTTTTGCGGTCAGTTTCTTATAATCTTCGTCAAAAAACGCTGGAGAATCAATATCTATTTCCGGTCCAATTACGTCAATAGCGGCGATGTCTGCTTCTTCTGGCATTCTCGACAAGGCGTCGGGAACAACATTTTCTTTCCCT
>NW_016230530.1:0-1246 GCF_001687245.7 Rhagoletis zephyria | reverse complement strand
ACCCCACATAACTCGAAACATCTCTTCGCATGCCCGGAAAACCCGACAATCTAGCTAGCTAGCTCTCGTTGTGTGCAGACGTGTTTTCTTTTTGCTCCGATATTTTATTTATTCTTTCGTAATGGCCAACTGCTGTGGCAAATGTAGTAAAGCGTTTTCGAGATCTGACACGAATTTGGTGCCGTGTAATAGTTTTTGCCGGAAAACATTCCATCGTGCGTGTTGTAAAGGCATATCTGAATACGATATGAGCTTGGTTAAAACTAACCGGCATTTAATTTACCTCTGTGAAGACTGTGTTGTCATGCCGGAGAAACTTTGCAAAGTTCTCGACGAGGTCATGGGGTCCCAAAAGCGTAGTATTGAGTTAATATCTAACGCTTTTGATCATTTGAATTCAAAGATCTTTCTACTCAACTTGATGCATTAAAAAATCTTATTTTATCTTTGCATTCCACCAACAATTCGAATGCCAGCAATTTAAATGCTGTTAATGTGGGTTTGTTGGCTGCTGAGTTTGGTGCTAGTGCTTCGTACAACAACAATAATTACTGTTCATCGCCTGGTGCTGTTGTGGCTCCCGCTGCCCCTCATTCGTTTGGCTCTAAAAGCGTCTTGTCTGAGCGCACATCGGCTCAGAGTGTTAACGTCATCTCTCCCGCTCGCAAAGTTGATTCTGGCGGGATTGCTAGTTCTAGTGGCTCTAAAACTGTACGTCATGTTGACGGCCTCATGGACACAAATACTGTCGCAGGTTGCACTGCAAATTTACTTGCGGGTACTACTACCACCACGAAGCCAACAACACCATGCACTGCTAATGTTTCTGTTGCTGCTAATTCATCTTTACTCGCTCCTGTAATTGTGAACAATATTTATTCTGCTGGTTTGCCGCCTGTTTAACAACATATGCCGACTGGTGGTGTTAGTGCTAAATCTGATGCTGTTAAGGCTACGGCCGCGGAAGTGCCTAATCCTCCTTCGNGGTTTGCCACCTGTTTCACAACATATACCGACTGGTGGTGTTAGTGCTGAATCTGATGCTGTTAACGCTACGGCCGCGGAAGTGCCTAATCCTCCTTCTCCTACCCGCAGCCCTGTTTGGCTTACTGCTGAGAGTAAAAGGACAAAGCACATCCAAAAGCGAACTCGCGTGGTGGGATCAAATGATTGTGGTGATCTTGGAGTGGCTGCCCTCTTTAAGTGGTTGCACCTTTCGTCTTTCGTGCCAACCGTCTCCTGTGAG
>NW_016230529.1:0-1246 GCF_001687245.7 Rhagoletis zephyria | reverse complement strand
AGCAGTGTAGTTTCACCCCTATTTCAAACACCTTCGATAGTATGTTCAAATAGACTAATGAGATAAACCAATATAGTTATAAGTGGGGCGGTATTGCGCCTATTTTCCAAAATTCCATAATAATGATACTTTTTTTCAAGGGATTTTTGTGAGTATCAATTTTGAATAAATTAAAGTCCTTAAGTTTCAAAATATCGAAATTTCAACATTTCTAAAATGTACCGCTTTATGAAATATGGACGATATTTTAGTCCGATTTCAAAATTTTTCGACGTCTTGCTGTTTTGTGTCAAGTACAGTAATTGTATCGAGTTTAGTACAAATTGATGGAACGGTCATTAGAGTTCTTGATTGCGGATTGTGAAAAATTTTCAGTTGCTAAAGTTTTGATACTTTTTCAATTTCAAATAAATAACTTAAGAATATCAAAAATAAAGCGCAAAATTATTCTAAAAACACGAACGTTCTCGCCGCTGCTGAGTCGAGGAGGGTTCTATTGTTCTGTTTCATAATCCCTCAAAGGATCTCTCGAGCTGCTTAAAATTAAGGGTTATGCCACTAAGTAAATATGGGTACCCAGCTGCGAAGAAAGCTATTGACTCTCGAGTATAGTTTTCGGCAATCGTTTTCTTATATTTTTTAAGTTATTTTTACAGTTGAAGAAAANTTGTTTTTATTTTCCCAAATAAAGGTTAGACTTAAAGCTTTTTAACAATGCGACAATCTTCTCTTCTTATAACTAGACATTCAACATTTCTGCAGATAAAAACAAAAATTTACCAATTTTACCACTCAACGTGTTTCGTTCTTCGAAAAATAAAATGGAGCACATTTGATTTAGTTTCTCAACAATAAATGCGGTTTCAAATATTTAAAGGAAGGAAACCTTGGCAAATCTAGACAAGTAAAAAAATGTCATTGTTTAAAAATTTTATTTATAAAAATAAAAAAAATGTACCGATATTAAATGTTCTAAAAGAAGGCCAAATTAAAAGCAATTCTTTTAAGCTTAGTTATAAATACAAGAAATGATATTCTTTCTCTATGTTCAAAAGATTTTTTGTTGAAATAGCGCTTACCTAAAAAAAAAATTACCAAAGAAACAAGTGGAACGACTGAAAAAAAAATCACCACAACATTGACTATTTTCAGGGTGGCCTACATACATAAATATGTCAAAGGGAGAGCAGCGGAGGGAGTTTTCATCGCTACCTTGCAACAGATCTGTTATTTAGCTTTATGAACA
>NW_016230528.1:0-1246 GCF_001687245.7 Rhagoletis zephyria | reverse complement strand
AATGTGGTTCCAAAAGAGTTGAGGCTATATTTATACAGCCCATACAGCACGTAAAAGCATTGATTTATTAAAAACTGTCTTAACCCTTTCGCAGACACAACATTTTTGGAAAACGTTCGCGGAACGACGCTAGTGATATTTGGAGTTCTAGACTAGATATTTAAATTTCCGTTACAACTATTTAGAGAAAATAAAATTTTACTACATATAAAATCAATGCAATCATCGTAGCCTATGTCCTAGGTGTTTTTATATCAGATTTTTTTTGTCGGCATATGCCACTTGTTTTGAAGTTTGAAAAAGTCACCTTCTCGTCAGCCTTGAGTAGAGCTATAAAATAAGCTTCTATTATGGGNAATTTCGCCGGCATTAAAAACACATCAGCCTTCCTTTAAAGGTAGTTAAAAAAAAGTTTTCTGGGATAAATTTACAAATATATATGTATATTAGGGTAGGTCAAATTGTTTGGACGAAAGTTTACCGACAAATGGCGTGGTGTTTTCGATTTCTATAGAGAATTCTATGAGAAAATGTAGAAGAAAATTTAAAAGCCGTTTTTACAGTGCGGAGTTAACTCTCATTCGGCAGTTAACTATAGGTTTTCAGTACAAAAAGTTAACTGTCGACTTTGAGGTAACTCCTCACTGTGAAAACGGCACTAAGCCGTAAATGAGTTTTTAGCCTGCGCATTTACAAAGTTTAATTTTTTCGTTCTATGCCAGTTTTACAAAGCGTTCACCTTTTGTTAAATTAATGGATACAAGACGCCTATATTTTAGTTTATAACTTTTTAATATACCATGCGAAAATACACCCCGTATCAAAATTATAAACGCACCAAACATTGAAAAGTTTAATTTTTAGTTATTTACTTTTAGTTAATTTGTTTTGTAAAGATACAGTTTACTCTTAACAAAAATCGTATAATTTCAAGTTTCAAACTTTGTGCAATATTCAAAAAAAAACAACAAACTTTGGTAAAAATTTCAAGCTTTTTAGTTGGATTTCTTATAAAGATTTTGAGTATACAGTACTGTGGTCGATTCAAGTTAGTAAAAGAAAATACAATGCGCAGGCTCGAAACCCATTTCCAGCACATGGTTTCTTCCACACATTCTTTTAGAACTATCTGCAGAATCAGAAAATAAAAGTAAATAAAGATTTTCCCACCCTAATGTTTGTTTATACATACATATCTTTACATGTGCTCGCTCAATGAACGCACTCATTTATAAGCGCCGCACAA
>NW_016230526.1:0-1246 GCF_001687245.7 Rhagoletis zephyria | reverse complement strand
CTGCCCCTTACGGAAAGTAATGCAACACCAGCAGGCAATCAACGTCACTTGCACTGCGAAACCAGCGAACCAGCGAACCAGCGGAAACGGAAGTTGTGCCATTTTAGCACGCTGTTATGCAAACACACCCTCAAACTCCATGTATTAGAGATGTTTGAAATACTGTGTTGCTGACTATAAGGCTTTGCTATATATTACAACAGGGTATCCGTTATTTCCCAAGTTGTTGCCACCCCACTTTAAAATTGTTAACCAAAAACAAAACTATCCAATCCAAAAAGGTCTACATTTTTAAATTTATTTATAACCTTAGCGCTCAACCACAATCCCGCAACTTCCAATCACCACTTTGAATTTCACCACATCACTCATACGCCATGTGTACCGCGTGATGGCGCCTACCTCCCAAGTGTGCTGTACAATGTGTGCTTTAATCTTGAATAACTTTCGGAGGAGTAAATTTATCAAAAAATCATGGGGTACCTCTTTGTAGAATATTTAATTTTTGGCCGACTTCACAAAAAGGAGAAGGTTATCAGTTCGTCGGAATATTTTGACGTAGAATACGTCTTACGTTTCGATGTGTAAACTATGGTCATTTGTTTTAGTTGTAATTTTAAGAGCTTTACGTAAACGCTTATTGCACGAGAACTAATGAAGCGCTTTGAAAGAAAAGTGTAGCATTTCAAAGATTCGTCTTTGCAAGTAACCAATTTGGTTTCTGTCGTAGAAACAACGGTAAATATTGGCTTATTTTGGGGCCAATTTTGAGCCTTTAAAGGGCTTTAACAACTTATGAGATGCAGATATAACTTTCAGTTTCGGGATAAAGGTTCTTTAGGGCAATAGAAATATTATTGTTTAAAAATTTTATATAAATTCAGCAAATATTGAGCATTTTAAGGCAAAAAATTAGCAATTTCTTTATTAGCAAAATGCTCAAAAAGTGCCGAATTATTTGGTTTTTGTTTTCTTCAGTCAAAAACTCAAGCCTTTCCTTTAATTTGGTGTATTGGTTGATATCTTCTTAGTAAGGCTATTTTATTCAAATATATGGGCATAAATGATTTTCCGTACAAAATCACTTCGTCAACATGCTTANTATTTTATTCAAATATATGGGCATAAATGATTTTCCGTACAAAATCACTTCGTCAACATGCTTACATGCGCTGGAAGTGAGAGACGGAGACAAAAGGAATGTAAATGTATGTAGGTGTTTACGCTAGCCCCCTTCACCTTAAGT
>NW_016230524.1:0-1246 GCF_001687245.7 Rhagoletis zephyria | reverse complement strand
TGTCCTCACTTAAAATCGAATTCAGTCTTGGTTGCTTTGAATTTAATCGTATCCAAGCTCCTTGGCTTGGAGAATGGAAATTTCCTTCAGTAAAAAGTCTGTGAACCGTAGAATATTTAACCGGTTTCGAATAATCTGGTTCAGCGATCAACGAAAGAAATTCCTTCAACAATCCTGTTTACTTGTTCTCATCTATGAACATTTTTGGAAGCGAAATGTTACAAACACATGATACCGTGTTAACCGAAGGGCTTGTTATTGGATCAACTAAATGTTTGAATAGAAAAGCATTGATATATTTTGGAAATTAGGGATGTTGCGAATGTGTAATTATTGACATCCCCGGATGCGAATGCAGATGCGGATGTTGAAAACCTAACATCCGCGGATGCGGATGCGAATGCGGATGTCAAGCATTTTTAAGAAATAATTGAGGTGAGTAAATTAGGTGATTTAGGTAAATGTTTTTTTATTTTTTATTTAGTACTTGAATTTAAAAATTGCAACACTGTTGTAGCGGATGCATTTGAAGCAGATTCTCAAAGATAGAATTTATTTATATTCAAATAGTAAAATTAAATTTTTATTTATTCAAGTTTAAAGATTCAATACTTAAATAATAAAATGATTATTTTCTGTTTGATTGGCGAACCACAAAAATCACTTAAATCTAAAATTTCCCAAATTGCATAGTTGAAAGGAACACAGTACAACAAAAGGTAGTAACACAAAAACACACCCTACAATACTTCCCCTTCTATAGAATTAATATTATATAAATTTAACTTTTTGGTTGTTGTTTCCGACAGGGTGGGTGTATGATGTATTTTGGAACGAATCTCCGTCATCACTTGTCAAACTTGGTTGGATTTGGTTTGTCTCCAAACCAAATTTGACAAGGGGTGACGGAAATTCGTATTTTCCCCACCCAGCCTGTCGGAAACAACAACAACCAAAAAGGAAATATTTATGCCAGTCAGGCTTATTATTCCAAAACCAACTTACTATTGAATGTATACCAACGACGTTCACGGAAGATCAACAACACAAACGCCAATATTTGGTTTAATAAACAGTGTATTGCTATGAATATTTTACCAAAGTACGCACAAATGAAACCGAAATCAAAAACAGCAGCAACAACAAAATCGTGAAAAATGCAGAACAGAAATTCNATGTATACCAACGACGTTCACGGAAGATCAACAACACAAACGCCAATATTTGGTTTAATAAACAGTGTATT
>NW_016230523.1:0-1246 GCF_001687245.7 Rhagoletis zephyria | reverse complement strand
TGCTGTCGGAATTTACGCTCGAACGCGTCTAATATACTCACATAGATATGTACATACGTATGCACATACACAAATGTACATATAAAATAACTACGATAAAATTAATAATATTACTTAACTTCCAACAACGGCATGAATATGTTGCGCAGATTGTGGATAAAGAGAAAAGAGGATATATGAGAAGTATTGTTAAATGAAGTAAAATTATATAATGGCATTCTGCTTATACATAGTCCACTTTGGTGTGAAACACGCAATTGTGAAGATGTTGCGAGATAGAATTTTATAAGGCATAGTGAATGAGTAACTGAAGACTCAAAACCTCTTAAATGCTTGCAAATTATTTTCTAAACACGGTTGGGTAAACATTGAACTGTTATTATAAGACATCAACACTAATTTTATGAAGATAAGTCCCTTCTTAATAGGTAATAATCTCGCGAATGGCAGGTCCGATTTTCATGAAATATTGAATATAAAAAGCTTTCAGCACCACTATGGCAAGGCTTATAAGACTTATTTTTCCTAACCTTTTGGGTGTCTATCTATACTAATTATCTCTAATAGTTGTACCGATTTTTTCTTAAATTTTGTTTTAATTTTCCAAGGATGGTTTTGGGCTAAGCAGTATTTCGACGTATCAATGGGGCGTGGCACCGCCTAGAAGTATTCATAGTACAGTGCTGGAACTTGATATGGAGATATATGAAATCAATAACATACTCATGGAGAAAACGGACCTATTGGAAAAGTGTACGTGACGCCTTCCAAACGTACTAAAATTTTTTATGTCTTTATATCCATATATACTTAGTTATCTGAGCTTATGTGTGTGAACACCTGGACCGATTTTAAAGAAAATAATTTAAGGCTGACATTATTATTAGTGTTAAATGCTGGTTGATAAATAAACGAAGTCGTCTACCTTTTCAAACTTTCTACTGTCAAGAGTGACGTCAATACCGCTTCTGATTTGATTGTTTGGCTGACGACAGGCGATAATTCGCTTTGTCCTCGTTCACCACCATACCCATTCATTTGTCCTCTCTATCCCATCCCGAGTAGGTGGAACAGACGTAGAGCTTATTCTTCCCAATAAAGCCGATGTCGTCGGCATACGTCAGCAATTGCGCGCTCTTGTAAATTACTGTGCCTGAACAGTTTAACTCTGCGGCTTTTATGATCTTCTACAACATTCGATTAAAAAAATCACATGAAAGGGGACCACCTTTTCTGAAACCTTGTT
>NW_016230522.1:0-1246 GCF_001687245.7 Rhagoletis zephyria | reverse complement strand
TCGAACTCTCAAAGCCACGTCGCTAGCGGCCTATGGGCCGCTACTTTTGCTGTTTTTCTTACTTTTAACTTTTTTAACTAAGATAATTTAGCAGCAGCATCATTTTTCATCACTTGGGGTTTAATTAGAAAAAAACTGAAATAGTGAATTTTTTTGCTAAATATTTTGGCAAAACAAAAAAGATGTTTGCTAAATGCCGCACTTTTTCATTAAGGAAATGCAAAATTATAATTACCATTACTGACCATTGAATTTTACGCTTGATATCTGCTTTCATGGAAACGCAGAAACAGTGAGGACATTGTTGTCATCTTCAACAACAAATTGCACAAATAAAAATACCTTCATCTCGCCATTGTTGTTTTCGTAGGCGTTGACTATGCCTCGTTAAACAAAGAAGCTAGTTTTTATTAAATAATATTTCAGTCAAAAAGAAAAGGCAAAAAAAGAGGAATATTCCTGTTGTTTATCAGGCCAGAAATAGACTCCTAAAAAAGGTAGAATAACATAAAAGGTAGCCCAATATGAACCAACAACACCACAATACGGTAATATTAATAAATTACCATTGTCTGTTGTCTGTGTTTTGCTCTGTCTGACTCACTTTTATCATCAGTGTTTTTCTATCTTTGAATGTGACTCTCTGCTTGAGTTGACTGTGACTGTGTTTTTGTGTCTGACTGTCTGGCTGCTTTTGCTATTTTTTTCAGACACAACATTGCCAAAACATTGCTGCTGTTTTTGCATAGAGCGATCTCTATCTCAATCGTCTCCTTTCGATGATCACTTTATTTTGTTGTGTCATGTTTCCCATGTTGCCGCTGCTGCTTTCGTGACAGTGGCCAATTACTAATCTTTCTTCTCTCCTCTCGTTGACTCTTGACATTTGTCTTTCTTTTTATTTGTTTTTTTAGCAAAAACAACTGTTGTTGTTGTTGCAGCAGCCAACACCTCGTTTTATTTGACTGTTTTTAAAAAAACAACACCTTCAAAATGAACAGTATGATGAACAAATCTTTCAGCAAGCTGAAGGGCATGCTTAGCATGCCTGAAGATCAGCAAACAGGTCCTCCTCAAACTGGACCAGCAGCTTCATCAACAACAGCAAACTCGGCTCAAAGCAACCAGTTCCATCAACCAAACGGAAACATTTTTCAGGCTTCTTCTTCTTCTACTTCAACACCGACCACCGGCACCTCTTCAACCGCTCGAACCACCCCGCTGGTGATGCCTACCAAAATCTCCT
>NW_016230521.1:0-1246 GCF_001687245.7 Rhagoletis zephyria | reverse complement strand
GTACTTCACTCAAAATTGCAGACCTGCAAATTGTGGACAAATAAAAATAGGAAATCAGTAAGTTAAAAACAAATGGGTTAGTCAGCAAATTGAGTAGCAAGTTTTTATTGTCTAAATATAGCGTTCTATTGTACTTAAGTAGTGCCTGACTGCACATGGAGGCAGTGATCTATGATTTTGGTTGACCTATAAAGGAGTGTACCACCCACCAGATATAGCAGCAGTCATTATGCGACAAATTTGTACCTATTAAATTACACATTATTTCATACAAGTGCAGCTGCAGTAAGGTTTTAAAATGCAAATAATATATGTGTGTATGTATATGTATGNGCGCATAGAAAATGAATAATAGTGTAGTGGAATTAAAATATGATTGCAGCCGATGTAGCTGACACAGTTTAAACGTAATTTGCCACCTAAATAATGCAATAATTTCTAAATAAATTTGTGCTTGTTTTGGCCAGCATATAAACCCCAAATTACGTTGATTACCAACTCAAATTGTTGTAATGACACACAGCTATAACGCCCAACTTACTCAGTGCCTCTCAGTTGCTCTGCGCCGAGGATGCCAATACCAATTTCTTCAAATAAAGAACGGTGTTCCATACGCATGACTCGGCGAGTAAAATTTTACTACACACTTTTCAAATGCTTTTAATTTAATTGCAGTATTAATTAAAATTCAATTAACTAATATGTAGTCTTCGAGATATCTATCAATAATTTTACTTAAGAGTTTTTTTATTAATTCCCAGAAGTTATGAACATCAGAAAGCGTGCGCTGTCTTTACTCTATAACTTCCTTTTTATAGGACTTTAGCTGCATGCAATCGCTTTAGAACCGCACAATTATCCGTGTATCACTACCACTAAACGTTTTCCGACATGCAAATGACACACCATAAGCGACACGAAAATTCCATCTGTCCGTTCATGCATCTATTTTAGCAGGCAGTTTGTTATCCTTTAAATACACAAACACGAGTAGTCAACGAGTGTAGCCTCTTCACAGCTCTTTGCACTCATTTATTTTCAGTACACTCTGCGCCTCAATGCTTGCACCGAGTTAACTGCCCAGTCCACCCACTACAACACCAACCATTTTCTATGATTTATTGCACCACATTTGTGCTTTTATTTTTGTTCTAACAATTGTTTCATTACATTTGAATTCAATTCGTCGTCTATTGATTTTTTTGAAGGTGTTTTCTTGCAACTTTAGAGCAACACGAACATCACT
>NW_016230520.1:0-1246 GCF_001687245.7 Rhagoletis zephyria | reverse complement strand
CACATATTTTTGTTATTGTTATGTTTGTATATGGCCAGCCTTCTCCTCCCGTTTTTGGTGTGCATGTTGATGTTTAGACACACAGTGGGAGTGACCAATTGTAGGATGTTGACATCAGATGTTTTTTACGAGAATCAGAAATGGCTGCAGAAGTTTTACATTGCCTTTTGAGCAGTGAAAAAAAGCTTTTCAGCATTGAACCTGGGAGCTGCCTAAAGTTGGTACGCAACTCTAACCACTCAGCTACTGGGGTTGCGTGGGCGTATGCGCAACTACGTAATTATGCTTGCAAATTGTATCAATATTTTCACAAAATTATATGCTACAACAAGATATATATAGTAGATAAGCCATTTATATGCAATTTTGAAACGAGAGTAGCATTAACCGACAGTTTGCCATTTACTTCTCTTTTTGTTTACTAAAAATGTACCGAAATGTAAAAAAATTTACCACAAATAAATATGTTTTAGTTATAGATTTGTTTATTCAAATATTTTACAAATACATATTGGTGATATTTGCACATTAAGGTGGACCAATTTTTCTAAATCTAATAAAAAATATCCGTATTTTTTGTAAACAAAAAATTATATTTGGAACTGTCTCAAAGCACATGAATTGTTCCATGTATTCTATTCGGGGAAAGCACTTTTTCGTAGAAACGGAATAGAATTCTTGAAAATCAATAATCATACTCAGTTGTTTATTTAACCATAAATGGTAAATTTCGACAAAAATCGCAAATGTGCATAAAAAAAATATAAAAGCTCTCATCAAAAAATACTACAAAAACTGCATATCTGAATTATTTAAAAATTCTTTGAAAATTATAGATAAAGTGTTTCGCCGGCGAATTTATGTAATTTACCTGAAAGACACTGAAGTCGTAAAGCAGTCGATATGACTGCCTTACTTGCAGACCCTCTGAATATAAGCCCACGTCGACTCCTTTTTCATCCCTTAGTCATTGGTGTAGGTGAAAATACCATCATTACCCGCCAGTAGGCCGCTAACCCACTTTTTCCTAGTGGAAATCATAAAGGAATAACGTGATGTAATCAGTTCCGCCGTCTAAATAGCCCTTTCTCATTGAGTCGTCCTGTTGTAAGCTAATTTAAAATCTAGCCCATATTATGCCCCTTTCGAATTCTAATGGCGGCTCCAACTAAAAGATCATATTCAAGAATTATTGGGGCGCATTATTCATAGCGCCCGATATGCTGAGATAAGTGGACCTCTCCGC
>NW_016230519.1:0-1246 GCF_001687245.7 Rhagoletis zephyria | reverse complement strand
AATTAAAATTAAATTGCCTGGAAGAAGGTGCACATGTGCATATCTATATATGTCTGATTAAATATGTTTGTACATATATGTATTTACGATAAACCTTTCAAGATGTACATATGTACATATCAATGCACATATTTAGTCAGAAAATGTGATTGAAAAATTAAATAATGAAATTTAAAATTCGTATGTACACATGCGTACATATACATATACATTAAAATTAGTTGGAAAAGGAGCTGTCCACTCAGAGTGTGGAGCTTGTCGCTTTTAATAACTCAGATAACTTAGATCAGCCTATGGCAATTAACAGGAAGCTTAATATGGAGAAAATGGCAAAATGGAAATATAAGTAAATAAGTATATGTAAAACGGGATCTTTCAACACTTCTATTACTTCAAGGGAGCATTACACGAAGTTTAGTTCTTGGAATTGGGACACATCGAATTTATTCTCGGAAGTATAGAAGTTGGATGAAAGGGTAGGAGGATGTGTCCTCTGTGTGTGTGTCCCCCGCATTCAGCCTCAAATTTAGGCTGATTGGATAGTACTAATGAAATGTATGTAGGATGTAAACATATCGTCGATGCCTTTGCAAAACCGCCCAACGACCGCCTAAATCGTTGTTGTGGCAAAAACGAGATTTGGTAACCCTGGACTCCAGGCATCGCGGCTTGTTCATAAAAGCCGTAAAATCGTTACTACAACAACAGATTTATAAAATAATATTTATAAAATAAAATAAATAGTTAGAGAAAATACCGCCTAAGTTAAGTTTGTGCCTTCAAAGAAAAACAGTTTGTTCGCTCTCCTGTAAAATTTGAGTGCCGTAAGATAGGCGGTTTTCCAATTGGTCGAAGGGCGGTTTTGCTAAGGCATCGACGATATGTACATATACTCCTTTCGACGTCATACATCGCACTCAAGCACATATCGACACCTCCAAACCATACCACGCTAAGTCAATAGAGATTTAGGCAGATTTAGCATAATATGGTTTGGCGGNAGTTTGTTCGCTCTCCTGTAAAATTTGAGTGCCGTAAGATAGGCGGTTTTCCAATTGGTCGAAGGGCGGTTTTGCTAAGGCATCGACGATATGTACATATACTCCTTTCGACGTCATACATCGCACTCAAGCACATATCGACACCTCCAAACCATACCACGCTAAGTCAATAGAGATTTAGGCAGATTTAGCATAATATGGTTTGGCGGCATCGATATGGGTCAGGCCATAGTATATAGTAAGAA
>NW_016230517.1:0-1246 GCF_001687245.7 Rhagoletis zephyria | reverse complement strand
CGGAGGTGTCCATTGCCGACGCGACCGACTGCCTGCGCATGGTCAGCGGTAAGATCGACTGGTTCCACCGGAAGCAGGCCTTTTGTCCGGGGCTGATCTCCCCCGATGACGCCCTGCAGATCGCCGCCCTCCACGAGAAGATCCTCATCGAGGAGGTGCCCTTTCTGGAGCTGCAGACGCGCCTTCAAGAGGGCCTCTTTGTGGACATTCCCCGGGAGCTGGAGGGCCGTGTGCAGACGGTGTGCGGCATCTTCGACGAGTTGAAGCACCGTATTGAGGATCTGGTCACCAAAATTACGCCAACGCTGCTCGGCTCGCCGCACTAGTCGAGCACTGTACTTTAGTCACACTAGTCACACTGAATTTGTACAATCAATTTAGTTGTACAATGATAGTCCAGATGTGTGCGAGTTCGGCAGTTGGCGAACTCTCTCCATACTTTTTCATCCCTACTTTTTCTCCTCTTGACGGTGCACACTTCAATCAAATCAATCCACCCGTTTCACATCTCTAGAGTTCTATATTCTTGTTTTGAGCCTCTGAAAGATGCCACATCTACTCTTTCTTTCTGTTATCATCATTCTTGTGACCTGAAGAAAAAAGTTGTCCATGGCAGCTTTTCACACCTTGACACACGAATTCCTGCTGAGGACGATGGCTGCTCTGATATTTATTCTTTTACCTGTTATCCTTTGGTGAAGAAGTATATCCCTCTATGTATGACAAACTGTTTATTCGCTGTTTCTCGTCAAAACCTTTTAAATTCTTGAGTTCTCATTTTTTTCTTTTTCACCAAGAATAGCTACCAAAATGACCACAGATGTTAGACGGGTTTTGTTGCCTTTCCTCTTTCCTTCTTTACTTACTGANTTCCCCTACTCGAACAAGCAAGCCCAAGCAATAAACATCATGTTACGAAAAACTTTTTTTTATCAACACAGTTTAATACTTGTACAGCGGGGCAAAGAGGACCACCAGCTGGAGAACTGAGTAGAGGAGAATAAGGCCCAGAAAGGTGTTCATGGTCCACCAGTTGGGACTGCGTAGGATCGTTACTGAGGCGGTCCAATCGACGGCCTGAAGGCTCCAGAAATAGTTGATCGCCAGAAGGAGGGCGTTGCAGATCAGGACCAGGGCTGCCAGGCCTGATGACAGCACTGTCATTGGCTGCCAATCGTACGAAGTGCTCTCCAGCATGTTGTCCTGCTTTTTTTCAATCAGTCAATCAGTTTGCTTTCTCAGGTAT
>NW_016230516.1:0-1246 GCF_001687245.7 Rhagoletis zephyria | reverse complement strand
GCCCTACAAATCTCCAGGCATGGACGGCATCTTCCCTGCCGAACTTCGGTCGACGTCTGACATTCTATGTCCGATGCTTGTTTCAATCTATAAGGCTTTTCTCAGACTTAGCTTCATACCCAAGGGATGGACACTGGCGAAGGTTGTGTTCATTCCCAAGGGCGGCGGACCATCCCACGTGAAGCCAAGCGACTTTCGACCGATTAGCCTTACATCTTTCTTCCAGAAGGTTCTGGAAAGACAACTGGACGTGAAGATCCGAACAGAAATTGATTTAAGTAAATTATCTAGCTGTCAGCATGCCTATTGGAAAGGCAGGTCTGTAGACACAGCTTTGCATGGTATTGTGAGCACCATTGAAAAGGCATTAGCGCTTAAGGAATCTGCATTAGGCGTATTCCTTGACATCGAGGGTGCCTTCAATAATGTTCTCCCAGAAGCTGTTCTCCGCGCCCTAACTAACCTCGGTCTGGAGTACCCTCTGGTAGAATTTGTTCATCGCCTTCTAGGCTGCAGAACTATATACTCGGAGATGGGAGAGGTATCGGTAACAAGGTATGCAAACCGCGGCACCGCAAGGCGGTGTCCTCTCCACACTCCTGTGGAATCTAACGGTGAATACTCTGCTGTCGCAGCTACAGAGCACAGGCTGTCAGGTAGTTGCCTACGCTGATGATCTGGCCCTGATGGCGGTAGGTAAGCACCCCCNAGCAGCTACAGAGCACGGGCTGTCAGGTAGTTGCCTACGCTGATAATCTGGCCCTGACGGCGGTAGGTAAGCACCCCCAAGTTCTATGTGATCTGGTCCAAGGCGCCTTACGCGTTGTGGAAACCTGGTCCAAGGAATCTGGCCTTGGTGTCAATCCAGGGAAAACAGTCATGGTTCTTTTCACAAAGAAAAATAAAACCGTCCAGGTGCAACTTCCTTCCCTGAGCGGTGTTACCCTGGCCCTCTCGGAGGAAGTTAGGTACCTGGGCGTTGTATTGGACAGAAAGCTAACTTGGCGACGCAATGTTGAAGAGCGTTGCAAGAAGGCTATAACTGTCCTCTATGCCTGTAAATCAGCAATAGGAAAAAAGTTAAAGCCGCACATCGTGAACTGGATGTACACAGCAGTGGTGCGTCCCATTCTACTCTATGGCAACACGGTCTGGTGGCCATCCGTAGACAAACTCACAATCAAAAGCAGATTAACCAAGGTTCAAAGGGTGGCGTGCATTATGATCACGGGGGCGTTGCCCTCAA
>NW_016230515.1:0-1246 GCF_001687245.7 Rhagoletis zephyria | reverse complement strand
CAGATTTTTTTTCCGAATCAAAATACCTGTCACCAAAATCAAATGAGATCATTTTGAATACATCCCTGAAATCCCCTCTTTTCGTGAAAATTTTGTATATTTGACTTCTAAAATCAATTAAAAATCAACGGGCCAACATAAAAATAAGCTTTATGTGTTTTTTGTTTACTTGGAATGTCTGTGACAAAATTGCATCATTAAAAACACTGAAAAAAATAATCGGAAAAAAGTTACTTTNAAAAAATAATCGGAAAAAAGTTACTTTTCCACTAGCCGCAACACAGTGCGACGGTACCTACAGTTTGAAATATATTAAGCTTGATGTTTTTTATTTGGGTTTCGGTTACCAGTAAATATCTGCCCTGTTCCTAAGACCAAAGTCAATAATGGATAAAGAACTTCACTTTATAGATATTTTTATTATTCAGTGCTTTGTATGTACTTACATATCGTTACCTGAAATGCAAAAGGACGTAACAAATATCATCGCTGCAATTCAAAAAGTCATAACTAAAAAGTTCAAAATTCACTTTATATGATGGATTTCATCGAAACTCCCCACATCATTTTATGAAAAAAAATAAAAATATTAGTCACGACTTTTTCCTCCTCAGTTGTGATGTTGTTACGTCTTTTTGCATTTCAGGTGATGATATATAATTGTTGGAAAATACTGTTAAATAGGATTGTCTACATAAATGCCAGATTTCCGTTAATAACTCCGTACATTGATTTTTATCTTTATTCCCTTAATTCATTTTATAATATATTTCTCTCCGGACCTCTAGTTCTCTTATAAAATCTCTCCATTTTCTGCACGGTCTTGATGTACGAGCACTTTAAATTGAGTCATACGAATTTGTAGTTGCTATATTTATGCGAATAGCAGAATTTCGCAGTAAAAACAATAGATGGTGCATACGGTCGAGTGTCGCTTTTTGCTTTTTTTGTCAAGCCATGAAATGAACTTCAAACTTATACGCATTAAATACAACAAAAAATAGTAAAAATAAAAATCATATACTACATATGTACCTAAGTTTGTCTGTACTATGTACATATATGCAGCCGAGATTAATGAAGTCTCTTTATATGTTGTTTGTGTAGGTTTTTTGTTGCTAAAGCTACGGCAAAAAACCTTGGTCTTGCATCCCATAGTGTGCCTACAAAACTAACTCAACCATTCACTGACTCCATACTTGTGCTTTGTATTTATGGACAGTTTAACGTTTCCTATCTCGCGTGG
>NW_016230514.1:0-1246 GCF_001687245.7 Rhagoletis zephyria | reverse complement strand
TAGTTTAGGCTATGGGAGAATTTATTAGAGGCACGAATTCAAAACATCTCATTTTTTTTTAGTTATTCAGATACAATCAATTGTTGTAGAGGGATTAAAAAAAATATATATATTTTTTTTCTTCTCGAGCAAGCTTTAAAGCATATCTTTTTTTTTTAAATAAATTGCGTGGACTATCGCAAACACGTCAATTTCAATGAGTATGTTTATTTATTTTATTACATGCATTGCGTTTAGATAAAATTGATATGCAGGGACTTTTTTGTCTGCTGGAATAAAGTCTGTTACAGATAAAAATTTTTCACAAAGGAGTTCGCTATATAAAATTCCAAATGTATAAAAAAACAAAGAATCACAGTTTCTTCCACAAGTACCGGGTACAGCGGAACTTTAGACTAGATTTTGAGCTAGAGAAATTTGTTAAAAAAATATGGTTCATTAGGCTCTAAAAACAATCTGTGTGAAAGATGAAAATTTTTGGTCAATACCTTAGGCTCGCCCAAGTTCATCAAAGCTCAAGTGGAAAAAAATGTTCTTAGCTTATTTCGATTCTCCACAAATAAGGTCCATACAACAAATCATGTAGGACTAATAGTTTCGAAAATATTTGCAATTGTAGTCAAAGAAAAAATGATTTAGTTAATGAATTTATTGNAATGGTTTTTCGGCCCATGCTTATATTCAGCAAGTTGTATGCAAAACCATATAACTTTGAAGGACCCGGCTGAAACTTGCACTTAATTTGATTAAAACTTAATGGGCTACAATGGGCTGCATGAATACTTGAAAATTGAATTTTAAAATTTTTATGAAAATTTTTTGAATTTCTGTGAACTTTATATATAGTGCGAGACTCTGATTCATCTGGTTTATATTATAGAATTAACTATACATAATTTCATATGTAAGTAACACAGTTCAACAAAATTTGATCGTATTTTATTTTTGAAGTGCATTTACAAAATGTTTCTAGCACGTCCAGTTTTTGAGAAAAAGCTGTTAAAGTTTCGAAAAATTCCTGAAAAATCCTTGCTGGTGAAATCGGTTGTAAGAAGAATAAAAGGATTCTAAGTAATTATTGCTCGAATACCGCCAAGTGATAGGAAAATGACTCATTCGAGTAATAATAAAACGGCTTGACCAGGTGTGTTGCCTTCGGGCGATCAATTTGTTGCGAGAGCGACTCGATTTCTTATATCTGACCGGAAATAATTGACCGGTGGGTTCATAAATAATAATAATAATA
>NW_016230513.1:0-1247 GCF_001687245.7 Rhagoletis zephyria | reverse complement strand
ATCAACTTGAGGGTATTTTTTAGAGAATTTAATGCCCTACAATCAGGGACGAAAAAGCGGGTACAATTGACTTAAGGTACATAAGATACAGTCACTACATTTTAGGTACAATCATCTTTTGATCAGATGCATTTTTTGTTTTTCTTTTCTTTGTCCTTTACCGTGTTAATATATTTACTTGTAGATACGGGAGAAGCTTCATTTCATTTCGCTTTCATTTTGAAGAATAAACAATTCTAAAGAAAAGTGGTCAAGAGAAAGAAATTATAAAACTCATATTATGTATTATCTGAAACATTTTACATTGCATTAGGAGCAGTCACTATGAAAAGTTAACACTGCTATTGAAGTTACTTACGGCAATTTGACTATTTTCTCTAGACTTACTGCATCCATCTTTTGTATTCATGTTTTAAGTAAAATTTATAAAAAAACTACAAATGAATGATGTAATCTTTTTTAGGTACAATCTGTATCATTTAGGTACATTTATTTTATGCTACTAGGTACAATCTGAAATTTTCAGTGCCAAATTAGGGTGTATTATTCTGAGTATAAAATTATTTTATTGCGCATGCATACATATCGCCGTTTAAAGTACAAAACCGCGAATCGTCATTCTGCAAAACCGCGTAACTGACATTTGCTGCNATAAAAAAGAGAACCATTTTGAAATATGAGGGTTTTTACTATCTAGCAAATAATTTATTCATCTCATATACGCGGTTTTGCATTATCTTGATACGCGGTTTTGTACTTTCAACGACGATATGTATGTATTGTTGGTACAAACGGGTGTATTCAAAGTGTATGCTGCATCAGTAATATCGGACTCAGTGATAGCATTTTCGCAGATTTCACGAACAATCTTAAATATTCAGCGCAGTACTTTTCTGCTACACTAATTAAAAGATTGCATCACATCATCTGTAGTTCATGCTTTTTTATTAAAAGAGAAAATCAAGTTTCCTCAAAAAATGAAAAAATTGTGTGGGGGAACACCATTGAAAATGTGGGAATTTTTTCGAAAATTGAGGGAATCGGCTTTGTATGGGTTCGCATCCCTGTGCACGAACCAAGGTTCAGACCTAAAATTCATAAAACGCTGTAAAACGAATTTGATCGCAGTAAGTTTAAGATTAAGTGGTCAACCCAACTACAATCAAGGGTAACAATTTTGTTGCTATTTAGACTTGACCATCAGTGTTGCCAGAACTTTTTGGACGAACCGGCTAAAAACGGCTAAA
>NW_016230512.1:0-1247 GCF_001687245.7 Rhagoletis zephyria | reverse complement strand
ATGTATGTGTATCAGTGTTTGTTGACACGCATAACTAGAAATCAATTCTGCGCATTTTCAAAGGTAGGTCACTAAGCGGAAATAGGCACGGAATTCATTTAGTCGGCATGTACATATGTAAAATGACGATTTCCGTTTTAAAGTAAAAACAAAAAAAAAATATTTAGTGCAATTTCATTCGTTCTGCAAACTCAAAAAAAAAAAAAACAAAGTGTATTAGTTAATAGTTAGGTATAATGACAGATTGTGAACAGCTAAATCGAGTGTTTGATAAGTAAAATACTTTACAAAAAAATTAAAAGGAAATGATCAAGATTTGAGGGCTGAGCTTATTGAAATTTCGATATCTGGTCATCATACATATCGAGCACTGCATAGCCAGATGTATATAAGCGGCATTTTTTTCACAATACATATTTTTTTTTATGCAGAATGTTTCTAGAGCATCTGGAATGTTTCTGGATCAAAAATAAAATTTTGAAAAAAATTTCGCTTACATCTTTTTGGCGGTTAGGGCTCGATACGTAGACATACACATGTACAATATATCAGTATATATATTCGTGTTTTGGATCTGAGGCCTACAATGGAACTTCTATACACGTACTTAGAAAACGCCTCCGAACCTTCAGAAAAAATCGACTGTTTCAATCAAAATCCGAGCCCTGATAATAAAAGAGTGGAAGCTTTTTTTAGGAGAAAAAATGCCATCGAAATTTCGAGTATTCATTGATGGATAAAACATTTATTTTTTCTACAAATTACGTAATTTAAAAATATTTGTTGGCAAAAATCAGAGAAGTTAGTCTGTAGAATTGAAAAAGTGTGGAGCTTTTTTCAACTGCAATGTATTTGTTTTAATTTTGTACTTCCTTCTTTTTCGCTTTCTCCTAATAAATATACTGAATTTTTCGTTACACCTTCAACAGACATTTATTATGGTTGCTATTTCATTCGTTTCTTTCAGCCACTNAATTTCATGCGCTTTCGTTCTTTGAACCATTTTCGTATATTTTTCGTGTATCGTTTTTTTTCTGTTTTTGTTATTCATTTTTTTTCTTTTTATTTATCGCTTTTTCGTTCATTTAATTTACTTCGCTACTTGTCTACATTTGCGTTTATTATTGCTCATTTCTTTCGTGTCTTTTTTCGCTTCGTTTCGTTTCGTTTCACTTTTTTCAAACACATACATATACATACACACATACACTCACCCAGCCATCTGCATACACACTTCTGGCAACCTT
>NW_016230511.1:0-1247 GCF_001687245.7 Rhagoletis zephyria | reverse complement strand
CAGATACACAATTTTCAAGTCAAGTCAAGTCTAAGTCTTGCATAACTGAACTTTAAGGGAAACCGGCTCCTTTGTGACATAAGGAAAATAAGACGTTTCCCTGCTGCATAAAATGCTTTTTTAACACGTTACCTCTTAGGGGTTAGTGTTGGGGGTTCTAACAGGCCATTGTGCGATTGATATTTATGCGGCGAGACTACGAAATTCAACTGATCCTTGATGAAGTGGAATCATCTCCATACTTTCTTTTAGACTATCCAACCATCGCGAGGCTAAGATAAAAGCATTTTTGCTCGCACTTCTGAACAAACACCGAGCACTCAGGGACCGAAATTAACCGCATTCGAAATTTCGTGGTCGGCTCGCGGCGTTAATTTAACTCAACCTAAGCTGTACTTCTTTGAGCTATGAAATGATTGATCACTCATTACTCATACGCCAAGTTACACAAAAACATGATCCTATTTAAATTGGATTGACTTTGGATTGCTTGGTAATTAGTTTTTAGTATTTTTGCTTGCTTGTAACCACTTTCTAGTTTATCCTCAAAAATAGAGGTGTTGGTATTCTTCGTGACTTGTAATTGTGAGACTTCTATTTTATTAAATTCACAGCAGTATAACACTTAAATATTTAATTATACATAGGTGAAAGAATATAAGACATTAATGAGGATTTATTAAATAATATGGAGCCCTGCGAATGGTTTTTTTTATGACTGACTCGAGATTTTATTACATGTCGAAGGCATAAACTTAAAAATATGTAAACCTTCTAATTCATGCGTACATACATAACAATGTATAGATATTCACAATGAAATAATAATTTTTTGTTTATTTTTTTTTCAGAATTCGATGGTACAACAGTGCTGTGTCGCGTCTGTGGGGACAAGGCGTCTGGTTTCCATTATGGTGTACATTCCTGTGAAGGCTGCAAGGTAAGTGAATCTGTTCATGCTATATGTATATGCGGTGACCATTCGTACCGATTTAAGCGGGACAGTACCGATTTTGAGAAAATTGTACCGGTTTTGAGTGTTATTTATGTAGTTTGTGTCAAGAATCGATCCATATTTTAAACAAAGATCATTAAAAATAAATATAACTTGCCAACAACATCATTTTAAATTTTTCTGCTATTAGTTTACACGCAGCTATATATTGTATGTATAATTTTTGCGATAATTTTTCAAGTCTGTTTCTATTTGTGCTTTTTTTATAAAATTGTATTAAAAAACATTATGT
>NW_016230510.1:0-1247 GCF_001687245.7 Rhagoletis zephyria | reverse complement strand
TCTTTGCAAATAAAAGTCATTTAAAACTATTCCTTGATTTAATTAGATTAGATATGATAGACTTTATAAATTCCAAAAGTCAAAAGAGCTACTCGTATGCATTTGAATTATATAAAATACATATCGAAAAATTATTAACTTTGTGACCCTAGAAGGCTAATTTTATCAAGTTATCGCAGTTTTCCCCAGTCCCGTATACTATAACAACTGAAATAAACGCAATATGCAAGTATTTGGTTATCACTTTCGTGAAATTTTGACGTCAAATAGAGGACTTACTCATACCATTTGCTGTTTGAAAAATATTTGCCAAAGCTCTGCGACAAATGTGACCACCGCATCTCAGAATTTATTCAGCGCATTCCACTCCTTTGGACCTGTGTTCGATTACGCGCAATATCGAAATTAATGTCAAACCGCCGTGTGTATTTCTGCCATGAAAAAACGTCTCATAAAAAGTCTCTTCGGAGGCGGATGTCCTTGTGTTATAACCAAAATATTATTCTAAGACATGGCGATTTACTTATCACACAAAGACAAGTTATATTTATATCAATTAAAGTGCTCGATATGGAACTTAGCGCAAACATTTCCGATTTTAAGATTCAGTAGATCACTTTTGATCTATTTGCGCGGAAAGAAAGAAACCGGTTTAGAGCAGTGATGGGCAGCGTTGGCGGAACTCCATAAGCTGCCCATGTCTGGTTTAGAGTTTTAAACTATCAACGCATATGCGCTCCAGAGAACTTTATTATTGTATTTTTCTTTTGCGGCTCAGAGAAGGTCGAGAACTCTCTAGAAGATATTATTTTCGAGATGGAAATTCAATCGATTGGGTATTTGAACCTCAGGCTGGTGTAATTGATCAAAACCACTTGAAGGATCGAACAATTCTATGTCCAAAAAATTAGCACTGTACAATAATTAAGAAAGAACTCAGCAAAATTAAATAAATTGCATTTTTTTAATTATATATTTCTAGAAATTCAGGACAATTTAATAAATTTGCAACTTTCTCATTATTTTTTTTTAGAAACGTTTTAAATTTAAATTTTAGTACAATAAGTGCAATTTTGAAGTTGCAATAAAACCCCGCTGATTTGCTGACGGTGTGCCAATACTTTTTTCCGGCAGTGTACTTAAAAAAGTCGTAACTGTTTGAAATAGCTATTACGAACGTATAACACGTAGCTCTCGAGTATGGTGCCATGAGTGCCGAAGTAGCCAATCTAGAGATGTTTTCTGTA
>NW_016230509.1:0-1247 GCF_001687245.7 Rhagoletis zephyria | reverse complement strand
GTTTGCATTTGTGGCGCGTGTCTTTACCGTTATTGGTTACTATTATTTCATATATACATACATACATATTTCACTTATTTAAAAATAATGTTTATTACTAGTGTTGCTTTTCTCATTGTTCACACCTGAATTATGTCAAGCGATTATGTATTTATACGAGTATGATGAAGTATGATAGGCTAGCGTGCTGGAAAAATTGCAATCACAATTTTTTTGTTATCGATCTTTATTTTTTTTTCATTCCAATTTTCGCACCATTCGATGTGCAATTTTTATCCATTTATACTGCCGGAAAATTGCCATTATTAGTGGCTTTAAATAGGAAAGTGTTGCTATTTGTTGTTTAGTAAATTTCGCAGAAAATGCTACTTGTTCTGATTGAATGCAATTGTTGTGGCAAATATAACACCGCACAACAGCATTTCTGATGATTAGGTTATGTTATATGATAAGCACTAGCCTGATTTTTAATGACGATTCCAAGTCTGTGATTGAAATTTCTGTATCAGCTCGACCCTTCGATTGGGGTAAAATTAGGTCGCAAGTTTTCTTTCAACCTATAATGAAGTTCCACCTACCGAAAAAAATAAAAGAAAACGTTTGCAAAAGTTATGCGCAATTTAAAATTCCACTATTTTTCCAGGTTTCACGCACTCAAGCGAGTAGCGACACATATGTAAGCGACGATGTTCTAGCCATGATTTACTAAATAAAACGAAATTTGTATTGTCATAAATATTAAAGCTTTTTATTATAGTTATCTTTAAGAAAGAAAAGCATAACTTTGACTTCAAACTTAGATACAAAAATAAAAACTTACCTCAGCCAAAAAATGTTACGTAAGCGTCGTAGGGGGCAGGAATTAAAAGAGTAGCGACATATGCGTACGCGCCGATGTTCTGTCAGTGACTTATTTACGTACCCCGCCTGGAGTTAGGAAGCTAGAAAGGGCGCGAGTATGCCCTTGATGGCCTTGACCACATGCGCCTAATTAAGGGTTAATAGAAGGAGTTTCCACCCGAAACCATACCGTGAGCTAGTCATTTAGTTTAGAAGCCTCTACCACGGCATATTTATTTGTTTTTATAAGTAGCTGAGCTGCAAGTAGAGCTTCAAGCTCCGACACATTTAACTCAAAAATTATGATGGGCCCTTGCTGATCTCTGCAGGCAAAAGTCTCTGAAATCTTCTCAAAAGACCATACACATGCCACGACCACCAACCCTTATTGTCAGCAAGGCTTTTCC
>NW_016230508.1:0-1247 GCF_001687245.7 Rhagoletis zephyria | reverse complement strand
TTTTTTTTTTTAATTACAAAAAAAGAAAAGGTTTTCCGCTTTTTGGGTAAGATTAATATACATTATGGAAGGATCAAATACAGAAGAATTGTTCGCACTTAGAACGAACAAACCGGCGCAAGTCCGCAAAGGAGAGAAGCAACTGGCGAAGACTTTTGGTCTCGGCCCAAAACCGACAAACGGTCGTAGTGCCAAATAAGAAGAAGAATATTTGAATATTTTTTTTTTTTGCGATAAATATTAAATCAATACACATTTGGAGAAAGTACGCGATAAAATATATACATATTATAACTTGGGCTATAAAAATGTAAACAAAATTTCTAGGAGAAAGTCGATATTTTAACTACTTTTAAGGAACCTTTGAAACTATAGTAGCTAAAACCCACATTAATAAAAAAATCAAAAATATTTCATAAATCGAAAACTTGTTAGAAAACCTCACTTCATAAAGCTCTTTAAATCTATTTTATTTTTTATGCATGAGACAAAAGCAGTTTTGGGAGAGAATAACAACACAAAAATACTTTTACAGCGCAGCGAAGCACGCCGGGTATTTGCTAGTACAAAATAATTATATTCTCAGTAAAATAATAACAAATGACAGTGTAATTTTTTTTTGGGAAGCTATGAAGCACGCTGATTGGGGGCAAGGGGAGGCACCTACAGTTTTACGTTGACTACGAACGGCGGTTTTATTTTTATGAGAGGCTGTTTTTTAGGCCAGAATTAGAAAAAAAAGTAAATAAGTACGCCTTGGCTACACCAGAGAACAGAAACTTACGTTACATATCTATTTAGTCTTATAACCAATATACATATACATATGTACATATATGTACATTATGGTGGTCAAAAAATAGTAAAGTCGGAATTGTAATGCTCTCACCCCCTGGGATGGTTCTATATCGAAAAAAGTAGGGGTATACTTGAAATCAAAAAAAAATATTTAGAGGTCGCTGAAAGCGCTCAAAGTTTCCCATGTACTTCTTTTTATGTATATGGGAAAAATAAAATGTTTCGTTGAAATGGTAAAGAATTCTTGAAAATCAATATTTTTCGATCGGAAAGCTCTGGTTCTCTTCAGGAGGCTTTCAATAATAATACCGAGTTGCCTATTTAACCATTTTTTACTACTAACGATATTTTATTGGTCGCCCCATTGCACATGCATTTTTGAACCAGCCTAATTTACATGCATACAAGTTAGCACAGTTAGCAGAAACTAAACTAAGTCACACAGTAAG
>NW_016230507.1:0-1247 GCF_001687245.7 Rhagoletis zephyria | reverse complement strand
GGTATTTAATGTTCGGCTCCGCCCGAACTTAGACTTCCTTACTTGTTTCTATTGAGCTTAACCCAACGCGTGGCACATGGCGTATGGGTAACAAAAATTCCTGCTCATAACTATTTCATAAAAACAAAATAGTCCTTGAATTTAACAATCGATAAAGTGATTAGTCGCCGCGTCGAACATACTTCCCGCTGCAGTTATTTAGATATTCTTTTCTCTACAAAACGATATTTCTTCCATCTTAATATAAGCAACGAGAAACCAACCATTAGTGATATTAGCAGCGATGCGCTTATTGTCAGTAGTTTTTAAAAAGTTAAAAATCAGGGACCATTATTGTTGTTATCTGTATAATAAAAATCCTAACTTAACCGCCAGATTTTATTTCTATTTTTCCGATAAAAATTAATCGTTATTTTATGAATTCTATTTTTTTGGTATTGACGTTGAGGCCGGTCTTTTTTTTATCGTTATTTCTTGTTTTTTGTTTATTTGCAGATTTGATTTTTTGTATTCTGAAAGATTTAAATCGGTCATAAAAACGTAGTCTCCATTATAACGGTTATAAAAAATCTCTTCGCGTTTGGCCAGTGGAGATTTTTTCTGAATTTTTGAGAACCTTTTCGGATACTTCGTGTTTCAGTTGTCGGTTTTTTCGTAAACCTTTGTGATGTTTTCTTGGCTTTTCGGAATTCATTGTGTTTCGAGATTTTTTCCAAGAAATTTGGAGATTTTTTCCGGATTTTTCGGATTTCGCCTTTTAGTTTTCGAGATTTCTCAAGAGTTCAAGAGTTTTTTGCGAACCTTTGGTATTTTTTTGATCTTTCGGGGATTTTCGTGTTTAGAACCGCGTGATCTCCTTGAATTTTTTCGGGATTTTCTCAGGATTCAACATTTTTAAGGGCATTTTACTTTTCAGCATTTTTACTTGTCAGAATTTTTTGTTGGATTTTCGAGATTATTCGTATTTTTTCTTCGAGATTTTTTGGGATCTGCGTGTTTAAAACCTCGTGATCTCCCTGAATTTGGGGGTTACTCAAGCTTTTTTAGGGTTTTCTTCGAATCTTTTCGAGATTTTTCGATATACTACTTTGTATTTTATTTTTCAGAATTTTTCATGAACCTTTACGATTTTTGTCGACTTTTCAGGATTATTGGTATTTCGTTTTGCGATATATTTCATGGAAATTTGGCAATAGAAATTTTTTCTGTAGCTTTTGAGATTTTGCGCAAACCTTTCAAGATCCTGC
>NW_016230506.1:0-1247 GCF_001687245.7 Rhagoletis zephyria | reverse complement strand
GATATAGAAGAGATGTTCCATCAGGTGCGGATCCGTCCTGCGGATCAAACTTTTCTGAGTTTTCTGTGGTACGAGCAAAATAATACAGAGAGAGATGANATATAGAAGAGATGTTCCATCAGGTGCGGATCCGTCCTGCGGATCAAACTTTTCTGAGTTTTCTGTGGTACGAGCAAAATAATACAGAGAGAGATGACGTTCGGGTCGAAATGTTCTCCGAGCTGCGCTCAATTTGTAAAAAAAAACAAAAACGCAGCTGAGTTTCGAGATCAATTTCCTCGTGCTGCTCGATGCATAGTGGAAAATCACTATGTTGATGACATGTTAGACAGTGTGGACACCGATGAGGAGGCAGTTCAGCTGGCACTAAACATTCAATATATCCATTCCAAAGGTGGGTTTCATATTCGAAATTTTCTTTCAAATTCAGGCCGCGTGTTGAAGGCTTTGAATGTAAGGTCAGACAAAGCCCTTTGCCTAAATTTCGAAAGTGAACTACCAACCGAAAAGGTATTAGGTATGTGGTGGATTGCATCTACAGACCATTTTACCTTTAGAGTATCAGCCAAGTACAAGGAATCTAACTTATTAGTTTACCAACGTCGGCCAACTAAACGTGAAGTGTTGAGCCTTGTGATGACAATCTACAATCCGCTTGGACTCATCGGATTTTACGTGATATTTGCGAAAATAATCTTACAGGAGATATGGAGATCAGCTTGCGGCTGGGATGATCGCATTCCTGACGAGCAGTTTACAAAGTGGCTTCGATGGATTCGCCTTATTCCAAAAATTGAAAACATGCGTATTCCACGCAACTACATACGCACCGAGTTTGACAGCCCGCCTCAAATAGAACTGCATACCTTTGTCGATGCTAGCGAGTCAAGCTATGCAGCTGTGAGCTACATGCGTTACTCAGATGGTAAAATTGTTGACTGTGCGATGGTTTCTAGTAAAACTAGAGTCGCATCACTTAAGGTGATGTCTATTCCTCGGCTGGAATTGAAGGCAGCGCTCTTGGGAGCTCGTCTCTCTAAGCACGTCAGAGAATCACACTCCATTTCAATTGCCACTTCCACATATTGGTCCGACTCGCGCACCGTCTTGGCCTGGCTACGAGCTGATCATCGCCGATACAAACAGTTCGTCGCCTTTCGAGTCAGCGAAATTTTGGAGTTTACCAAGGTGGATGAGTGGCGTTGGGTGCCAACCATCCACAATGTTGCCGATGAAGCAACAAAATG
>NW_016230504.1:0-1247 GCF_001687245.7 Rhagoletis zephyria | reverse complement strand
TACTTCGCTCAGCAATGACTGGGAGGAATCGAGGGGCTGCCGGTGGCCATAACTCTTATAAGGCCTATATAGTTTTTTGCTCTCATTGAGCAGACGAGACTGCAGACAACTTGTTGAACTGCTGACTGATAGTGGCATAAACTGTATTACAACATTATGCAGCGCGTCCACCCCTTAGTCATGTTCTTCCAAGGACTTTTATTTTCGATGTAAATTTCTTGTATAGGAGAGCCACACCATTCTGATGGTCTCACTGGAGGGAGTAAATAATTTAAATGTGGCCATTGTTATAAGCATCTACCGCGTCCTTTATGGGAAGGATTTGGGTGGACGTACTTTTCCTTGCTAATTCGTCAACTTTGAAATTCTGTCGCCCAGAGATCGACTATATTCAATATAGAATTTTGCTCTTCGGGCTTTTTAAGGGGCCCAAAATATCAGAACCACAACTTGTTATCATTATTTTACAATGTAATTGCTCCTTAGTTAGAGGCTTTTATTAGAAATATATTCCGATTCGTGCTGATTGTTTCTGACACTATAAATTCAAGAAAATGATCATATCGTCGTTCAAAGTACAAAACCGCGTATCGTCATTCTGCAAAACCACGTAACTGACATTTTCTGTCAAAAATGGGATTTGCCAGAAATGCGATTGCTTAATAAAAAAGAGAACTATTTAAAAATATGGGTGTTTCTACTCTCTAGAAAATAATTTATGCAACCTCACATATGCGGTTTTGCATTATCTTGATGCACGATTTTGTACTTTAAACGACGATATGCTTTTAAATCAATACAATTTATGAATAGGTGCCTGTGATTTCTTAGTCTGGGGTCCAAGCTTTCGCTCGATGGCCCTGCAAGTACCATGTAAAAAGAGAGAAAAAAGTCTGGCCCGACAATGCACCTTGAAGAAATTGCACACCATACTTTGACGAGAATTGGATGCAATTCTCCTTCAAGGATTATCCGCAGATTTGAGCCATTCAGTCATTAAGCTCCTTGTCGAAATTCTGCCTCCGAACCGAGGGATTTTACGGACTCCAACGCGTGAGAGCGGCGCACAATCGAAAACCTGTCGTGTCGTCGTGTTTATTTACAACAAGGGGAAATCAAAAATAAATAGCAGACGAGTTTCTTGCATACAACCCATCTGAGCTTAAAGGAACGCATTTTAAATAAAACAACAAAAACTATTGGGTGGTTCACAAGGTGTCGTACTTGTCGTATTGTCGTATGTTGTA
>NW_016230503.1:1065-1247 GCF_001687245.7 Rhagoletis zephyria | reverse complement strand
TTTTTTTTTTTGCTAAAAATTACTTGTTAACAGTTAAACTTGGCCAAATATTTTTTATTCCCAATTAAGAGACTTCCGGATAATAAGCAAACCTCTTATCCAAATTAAACAAGTTTGGTACCAAATGAAGGAAATGTCTAAACGAGCAAAGCCACCCATTGAAAAATATTTCAATAAAAAAT
>NW_016230503.1:0-980 GCF_001687245.7 Rhagoletis zephyria | reverse complement strand
CAAATTCAGAAACAACCAAAAGAATGAGAATGAAGAATTCCTTGGAAATCAACGGTGTTTAAACAACGATCTTGCCATAATGCAAGATTGTGAAGATGGAAGTCAGGAGGATATATCCGACATTTGCAGTCCGATGCAATTCTAAAAAAAGAATTATTGCACCGCAATAAAAAAAAATAAATATAACTGAAAGACCTCTCAACTGGTGCAGCGTCAATCGAAAAGAATTTACAATTTTGTCAAGTTTAAAGCTTTTCAAGTTTGTCGCCTCGAGCGAGTAGTTATTTACTGGCGCAGGTTTGATTTACGACCCTTAAAAACTTTTTATTGAATACAATGTTCCAATTTTTAAATTCAAATACTAAAAAAAACATTATTAAAAATTACTAACCTTTCCATTTTTATTAAAATAAATCACTAATTTACTCACCTAAATTATTTCTTAACAAGTAAAAAAGTCATGGTTCGGGCGGAGCCGAACATTAAATACCCGGCGCAAGTATTAAATAGAGTTTTTTCACCTTTCCGAAGATTACCGCTACATGGTAAGCAGTGGTGGTTTTACGTCTATTTCAAACATCTTCGGTAGAACGTTCAGTTAGACAAAATGAGATAAACTTATATAGTTCTATGTGGGCGGTAACACGCCCGATTTCCAAAATTCCATAATAATGTTATACGGTAGACAAACGGGCTCGATTATTTGCATAACCAGCCTTTATTTGCTTTGACTCNATACGGTAGACAAACGGGCTCGATTATTTGCATAACCAGCCTTTATTTGCTTTGACTCATGCATTTTCCTCTTTAATATGCGCATAAGCAGCCGAACAAATGCACAAAATTTTTGGGAATTAACTCGGATCCGGGCAGTTTTCGTTGACAACACTGGTCAGCTGTTGTCTTTTCTACAAGTAAGCAAGAAAAGCGAGCGTGTTCCGCGTCCGCAGTAGCCGAGTGGTAAGAGTTACGGGATACAA
>NW_016230502.1:0-1247 GCF_001687245.7 Rhagoletis zephyria | reverse complement strand
GTACGCACGCGCCACTACTGCATTGATACCTATGCCAGTATTGTTGTGGCTTTTGTGGTTGCTGCTGTTGCTCGCTGGCTCATTGTTGCTCTTATAATGTTTTGTGTGCTGCATTTTTCGTGCAACATCCTTGTCACTGGCGCGCAGAATCGTGTAGTGCAGTGTAGGGTCACCAAAAGGGTTAAACAACTTCATAAGTGGCATATTACGCGCATTCAAAAATCTTTTGCTTAAGACAAATGTATTAAAAAGTGAAGGATTGGTGTTAAAAGGTCGAATTGCGGGTTAAATGCCTTTATGAATTTGCTCTATGGGACGATAAGGTGGATTTTCGCTGAGAGTAAATGAAATGTGCGAGATACATTTTTTTCAAGGTTCAAAGAGGATTGCGCTCTAGCATTAGTCCCCATATATAATTTTGTCTAATTCTGGTAGAACTCAGCCAACTTTTGAAACAGATAATTCAATAAAATGTGAAATGTACTACCCAAGCCTTTCAAATATTAAATTCTCACTCTATTTTCTCTTCTTTTTCAGTTAATCTTCTACGCAGTATGCTTCTGCTCAGCCTCTGCAGCTAACGCAAGTACTCATATTGTACAACAACAACAAAAGCGTGAGCTCGGATTGAAGAAAGACAAAGGTGAGTGCCACAAAGATCGTTGAAACAATGGTCAGAGTCCATTTCCTCAGCGCCAACTGGGTAATAATACAAATTAACAAATAGAAGATAAAAATAAAAGCTTAAAAATAAATGGTATCGATATCAAGAACTGAGTAAAGCAAATACAAAAAAAGTAAATTCAATAGAACTGTGATTTCCGATGCAGCTAATTGCATATCCAATAGCAACAGCGGCAATAGAGGTCTCAACAACAGTTGAGTGGCTCCACGCCGATGCTAAAGCAGCACTGATAAATCGCCTCCGCCACACAGCGAGCGCTACAGACAGACAATGGGCAGCAATAGCTCGCCAAGTGATCATTAAATAAGGAAAATATTGATTACAAAAATGTAGATAACAATTAACAGCAGCAACAACCACAGTGAGGCAAGCAAAGGCAGTCAAATGGAATAAAATATAAAGAAAATAAATCTAAACGAGGCGAATGCAAGTCGCTGAGCAATTATTGGCGCTCGATGTGATTTTTTATTTACTCAAGCCACGCAAATAAATCAAAAAGGCGTAGAGCTGAACGCCGCGAAGCAGGGCAGCATTGTTGCTGCAATATGTAAGTAGCTGTCGT
>NW_016230501.1:1052-1247 GCF_001687245.7 Rhagoletis zephyria | reverse complement strand
GTAATTATTAAAGCTTTTTAAAATTTTTGTGCAAATCCCTATTTAAGTTCTATATGATTTTTTATTTTACATTCATGGTTCTAGAAATTACATTTTTTATGATATCAAGCCGCAGTTTTATTTGAATGAAACGCTAACTAACACCTATCCATTGATATTAAATTTGAGTTGACTGAACTACTAAAAGTATTTTTT
>NW_016230501.1:0-997 GCF_001687245.7 Rhagoletis zephyria | reverse complement strand
CGATCAACCAAATGACACCAGTCAATGCTAAAAAATATGGAAAAACTAAAGAGTACGTGTCGCGAAGCGACACTCACGCCCTTGTTTTATATTAAAATTAATAACTACTTGTTTAAGTTTTACAATAAATAAAAACAACAAATAAATCTTGAAATCTATTATTTTGCTCTATTTTTTGTTTTTTGAGCTGTTCTTCTAATTTGCTAGCTGTCTACTTTTGATAACTATGATTTCTGCTGCCTGCTGTTAATACTATTGTTGTGCTGTCAATGCAAAACAAAAGCAACATCACACAGCTGATCGGTCATGCTGACCAATAAATGGCAGTTAATGATTTCATTTTGCAAAAAGCAATCTCTACAACATCAACTCCCTTCATAAACAGCAGCTGAATCAGATGACAACTGACGTCTTTTGGGAAAAAGGAAGAGAATAAGAAAAAGCGATAAAAAATGAAAAAAAGACATTTTGTAGGCAAACTGTGATTCTTTGCCTAAAAAGAACAAAAGAAGGAAGTTGCCGCTGCCGTGGTCTCGCCAACTGCTGCGACGTGATTAGGACAAACGGCAAGAGCACTACTAATTGCCTAATGCCAATTGCCGTCTTCATCGCAACAGTCGTCTTCAGATAGCTAGCCTAAAAAAGAAGATTGCAAACACTAATTGAACTAGCTTGCTTTCCGTTTTTTTCTTTTTTCTCTCCTCCTTGATTTCCTCTAATCACGGACGCAGTATTGTACTGGTTAGGTTAAAACCGTAGCACTATCAATTACATACCAGTAACATTAGAAAAAGGCCGCAATTTTATAATAATTTAAAATATTTTTTTTGTTTTATTGACTATGAAAAAACTGTTGCAGTTGTCAATGTTGTTGTTGTTGCTGTTTAGCTGCAGTGGATATTGTTGTACTTTCAGTTTTAATTTTATATACTAGAAGTTTGTTTTCGTTTATAATTAAATGTCAACGTTGAGGCAGTCAGTTTTACAGTTGACTAAA
>NW_016230500.1:236-1247 GCF_001687245.7 Rhagoletis zephyria | reverse complement strand
GCCAGAGTCTATGTGAAATTTCACTAAAACATTTTAGCCGCTTTTAGCCTCTTTTTTTTTGCAATCTAGCCGGTCGGCCCAAAAAGTTCTGGCAACACTGAATATNATGATGATGCCATTAATCAGTTGATATTTTTGCATTATAATATGCAGTTAGAAAACNCCCTTAATCAGTTGATATTTTTGCATTATAATATGCAGTTAGAAAACCAAAAAAAATTAACAAAAATTGTCTTAACAAATGTTTTTTCTTTGATACTTTATTACAGCAGTTATGCCATGCACTTGTTATTTGAATCGAGCACTCGATAGTGTGAATTACTCACTCAACCGACAATGTTTTTTCAATGATATCGCACGTTATGTTTTGAAATAAATGAGTGCGAGTGTGTGCAGATGTGAAAAGAAAGCGAGTGACTTAAAATGTAATTTGAGTGTATCCATGCAACTCTCTGGCTTTATTAGAGCACCAGAAGCCAAATCAACCATTTTTGGAATTTTTGTCTGTCTGTCTGTATGTTTGTTCGCGCATCACTCGAAAACGAATGCATGGATTTGAATGCAGTTTTCACCGATGTATTGGTAGAGGTCCAACTTAAAATATAGGAAGAAAAAAATTAGAGAGTCGCTATCTGTTTGAAAATTGGAGTTTAAGTAAATTGATAAGAAAATATGAATATTGCAATATGGGCGTCAAACGAAAGAGGCTGAAGAGAGCTTACAGCCAAAAGTATTTTTTTAGAGTTGCCACCTGTTTGAAAATTTACATTTAATTTAATTTATAAGATAAATTTAATATTTCAATATGGGTATAAAACTGAAGGGGTTTATGAAATTTTATTGCCGAAAATATTTATAGGGAGGGCTGCCACCTGTTTGAAAAATTTTATTGTATTAAATTGATTAAATAAATGAAATCTATCTACATCTAGATATACATATAATAAAATTGTAACAGGTCGATGTCTGTACATTATAGATATTAAAGAAAAATTAATGTGGGGGGTCTTT
>NW_016230500.1:0-128 GCF_001687245.7 Rhagoletis zephyria | reverse complement strand
AATATAGAAGAAAAAATTAGAGAGCTGCCACCTGTGTTTAAAGTTTCAGTTTAGGTCAATTGATACGGTAATGTGAATACTGTCAAAAGAAAGAAATTTACAAAGGCTTGCAGCTGAAAATATTTTTG
>NW_016230499.1:0-1247 GCF_001687245.7 Rhagoletis zephyria | reverse complement strand
CAGTTTGAAGTTTCTAAAAAATCGCATTGATTTTTGATTTTTTTTTTTTGTGACGGTGTTATGAACTCCTTCCCCTATAAAAAATTACGTTTTATGGAATAAAATGCATAAAAAATTATTAAAAATCAACGCGATTTTTTTGCATCAATGAACATTACACCAACAAAAGGGAAATAGTCAAAACTGTTTAAAATGTTAAGGTGCTATCGTTTTGTCGCAGGCTGTACTTTTATAGCGGATAAACGACCAATATTACTAAGAGTTTCCATGAAAGGTATAAGATCTTAATTGNTAACGTCGATTTATAGTGTGAACATTAAAGTAATTTATTTCATTAAATATTTTCAAATCAGGCAAAAGGGCCTTGCGTAACTTTAGAGCTGTGAGGAGTAAGATAATATTTAAACAGACGTAGCAGCATCTGTTTTTAGCTTCATAGATCACTGCTTTGTGTTTAAGATAAGTTTTTCACCGTTTGTATACTAACTTATGTACATATGTAATATGTAGTTACACTCCAAAGGAGTAAACATTCCTTCAAAAAAAAATAAAAAATAAAACAAAAATGAAAGAAGCAACATACATACATAGGCTACAATCTATGTAGCTCACCGGGGATTGGTTGGAAACGAAGTCATCCAAAATTACAAGATCCTCCTAGCTGTTGGTTACACATGGATCAGAGGCAATTTACAAGATCCCTCTAACTACGATTAGAATGAGGGTCAATAATTATTAGTCAAATCTAAAAAAGACTATACTCTCGAAAAATGGGTCTCATATCCTGAATCCACCTGGTATGTCATTAGCAATGCTCTGTTTTCTTGGTTGCACGCGTAATTCCTATGTGTTGACCGTAACACAACCCTTTAACCGGTCAAAAGGGATCATCCTTTTTTGATGGGAATCATTCTTTAACACGTTCATGGACGTGAATGCTATAGATTTCATGGTTTATTTTTTTCAAAATGAAATTGTGGTTTCAATGCTCAAAAACATATGTAGATATGTGTGTATATTGGACCAAACCAAAAAAAAAATCGTGCAATGCTACTGGAATCTGACTATATAAAAAAAAGAACTGAATTAACCTAAAATCTTATATTTTTTATTTATGTAGATACGTTTAAAGTTTATAAAACTCTAATTGATTTTTGCCGTTCAAATTGTTGATTGTCGTGAAAGACGGGGATCTAAGTTGTTTCTGAAACAGAAAAAATACACGAGTTTTTAATTTGCATATGTGC
>NW_016230498.1:0-1247 GCF_001687245.7 Rhagoletis zephyria | reverse complement strand
AGAGCAACATGGCTGTTCCCTCGACTAAGTCTGCTCCCACTGCCTCCACTGGGCCGAGTACCTCGACCAAGAATACTCCTTTTAGCGAAGCTTTATTCGCCTTCCTTTTCCCGCTGGTCACCTTCAGTGCCATTGCCGGAGTTTACCTTATCTTCGGCAGTATTGATACCGCTTTGTCAAAACATGAGTGGAAATTTAGGACCACTCTAATGGCACTTACTATCATAGCTTTCCAGCGTTCTTTTGATAAACCCTACAAGGTTAGTCTTTGTTGTTATTTTGGTTTAATGGAAAAACTTTTCTTTTCAGATACTCCGCTTCAATGCTTTCCTCTCTGGCTTGTTCACTCAAATTTTCTGGTCTTGGATTGTAATTGCGTCTAAGAAGAACCAAGGCTCATACCCGAACAGTCTTGTCTACCTTACAATGTTTGTAGCTCTACACATAATTCGACTCTTCGCTCAATCGCTCTGCATTGCAGAGTCAAAGAATGACCAGTTTGTGAAGGAGTACCTCACTGACTCGTTTTCCTCTTTCGGCAACTGGATCTACTTTTTCTGCCTCTATTTTTTGCCGGTTATTGAATTTTTCATTCGAGGCATCTATTTTCCGAAGTTTTTCATGTTGATATCCGAGTCCTACGAGCCGGTACTCCGAATTGGCTTGTATGCATCTATAATAATCTTCTTCGCGTATGTCACTGTATTTGCCAATATAAGTTACGAAGAGGACACCAAAAGTTTCAGTTTTCTATACAAATCTGAAATTCTGTCCCTACTTGAGCTACTTTTGATCATTTTTGGTCAGGTAAGTGTACAACTGCATTTATTTTCTTAAATCTTTTTTATTCTCATAATTTTTCCGCCTCTACCANGGTAAGTGTACAACTGCATTTATTTTCTTAAATCTTTTTTATTCTCATAACTTTTCTGCCTCTACCCAGATTTGTCTGTTCAATCCTTTCTGTTTGGTACTCTTAGTGGTCGTTTGGGTGTTTAACAAAATCAATGACACACTTAACAAAGCCAATGACACATTTAACAAACTGAACATTCTCCCGGTCGTGAATTCCAACCCAGTTTCAACCGTTTAAGGAGATCAAGGTCAACTTTCAATCAAGAACAGTGATGGCGTCCACTAAATCATAGACGGATTTCTTAATTATCATTTCCCTTTTGTAAATGGAGACAAAAGTAACATTATCATAACTACCTGCTTTGTTTTATCCAATAAAAACTGCTCCAATA
>NW_016230497.1:0-1247 GCF_001687245.7 Rhagoletis zephyria | reverse complement strand
TCGAACTGGCTGCCGAGATAGGTCGATCTTCCACTCAGGTGACGATATGCAATACACATAAATGCGGACTTTCAATATCACATTCAATCGCAATAAAAGCTTAAATCGATTGCAAGTAAACGAAAGTTTCGTTTTGCAGAAATACTTTGAACGGATTATTTAAAAAATCAAATTGAGGCTTAATTAAGCAAAAATTCACTAAATTGGAACAGAAAGAACAAAGACTTCCTTTTTGACTCGTTCTAAAACAGGGAAACATTTTATGAGGTTTAGTCGAAACCTTTTTACTTTAACATGACAAAAGGACAACTGGGCCAACTGGCAAGTACTTAAACATAAATAATACATATGTTTTTTGTTGCCTTATAACCAGCGTGCTAATTAAGCATGTCGTGGATTCCACTTTCAATATTTTTCTGCAGGCAAGCCATCGGAAAGATATAAGGTATCCCACCCAAAGTATATGTTCTATAACGCCACCGTTAAGTCTATTTAATGGAGATTTCGTCAGGTAAAATTCGATAAAGAGAGCTTCACTAGTTAGGCAGCAAGAGCGGACAACTCCCACTCTGGCGCTTAACGCGATGCTGAACAAAATGCCTCTCGACATTGCAGGCAAAACTGTCGCAGAACGGACTGGATAGAGGCACAGAGAAACCGCATGCCTAACAAGCTCAGCGTATAGTTAGATTCCCTAAAATTCTTAGAATTTTTGAGTTCAGCATTGATTACACGGATCACAGCATCTCTTTAATGGTTTCAAACAGCGTTTTTTGCTACACACACATTTCCTCAAGGAAAGATTAGGTGGAACGAGCTAGTGAGTGAGGGGGCGCTCTTAACGATTTCACCGGGCAAGGAAAGGCTGCTCACTATTGTGCAGATGGATGTCATGCAAGCTCAGCGAAAATTAAGCCAGACACAATTAAAAGCTCCTTCTGGGGGCGGTCAGAAGAGCTTCTTGTGCTTACTTAATATCAGAGCTGGGCGATTACCTGTGTAATCGATTGCGCCTGGGGTTATGATTGCTTTAATCACAATTTAAAAATTGCGGTAATGGTTCATCGAAGGCATCTTAGATTCCGCTTACAGTAATCGCATTTTCAACTTTTTCAAAATTACGATTACTGTAATCGTAATCTAAGTTCGTTCGATAAATGATTACTTTAATTGTAATCTTGCTTTTTTAGCTTTTTGGGATTACTGTAATCCCAATCGTTTGGTAATTATAATCCTTATCGCCCATC
>NW_016230496.1:0-1247 GCF_001687245.7 Rhagoletis zephyria | reverse complement strand
AGAAATACGGTACAGTTTAGATATTTGTACAATGATGTTGGGTATTTGTATCCAAACGCGTGACCAGAGTTTAAAAACTTTAAAATACAAGTGTAGTGAAAGAATTCAACTTTAATTTACAATAAAGATTTCAAATTTCCGTTAAATTATGCAAACTTTTGATGTTGGTTCTGCGCAAAAACACTGTGGATGGCGTAGCCGGAGTTATACGCACAAGAGATATTGCATATGTATCTTTCCCAATAGAAGCGGAGCTTCCTATGTCCGCACTCTCGTTCATCAGCACGACCAACCGCGCAAGTTGCCTTTTGTTGATTATAATTTTTGATCTGTAATTCAGACACATACATACATATGTATATTTCACAATTTTTTGCAACTTCCAGTTCGATAATCGATAATCGCTTAATAGTCGTTTATCTACTGCCAGTCGACATTCGCAATAGGGGTGGCAAATTCATCATACCTCCACCTTACCTTCATGCTTTTCTACTACAGAGATAGCCCCGTAAACGTTAATTTTTATTTTTAGAGATAGGGAAACTTGCTTTTTATAGACGTAGAGTGTTTATAAGCAAACTTAGGGCGTATTGGATATGAATGCAAATATGACTTAGATGTGATCAAAAATTATTGCGTAGTTCAAAATACATATAAGGAAAGAGAGCTTAAGTCGAAGATCTGAGAGAGCATTTGTTATTGTCTGCCAAGAGGTGTCCGCTATACGAAAATTAACTTTTTTCCATCATTTGGTTATTGCGTTAAGACGGAATAGGACTCTCTGAGTTCTGGGGTGCACTTACAGACTCTCGATTTCGGTCGTCATCAGACAAGAAATTTTGCCTCTCTTTTTTTCTATGTTTTCAAAAATAATAATAATTTTTAATAATTCAATCTTTACAATTTCGCAGATAAATTCCTTTCTTGAATGCATTTTCAAAGACTTTTAGAGCAACTTCACTGTGGTTTCTTATGTTTTATATGCTATATTTTATTCCAAGGATCCAAAGTTGATCCACGGAACGATAGCATGTAAATTTAATTATCAGAGCTATTAGTGAAAATATGTTGCGACCAAAAAATGTTTGCAAATCACTAAAGCGTTTTCAAAGCAAAGTTGCCTTTTACCGCAAGGAAACGCGACTAGTTTGAGTTAGCAAGAGATTTCAGTACCAAAAAAAAAAGCTCTCACATATCACATTTGTGTACATATTTGTTATTCTCAAAGGGTTAAACGAGTTTTCATT
>NW_016230495.1:0-1247 GCF_001687245.7 Rhagoletis zephyria | reverse complement strand
ATTGTTGCACGATTTGTTGTTTGCCAGCGAGTGCAGCTTCTGCTGCTTTAGCGGCTTGCATAGCTTTCTCGGCCAATTGTGCCTTAACTTGCAAAGAAGCTGCCTCGCCAGCCGCCTGTTGGGCGTCGGATGCAGCTTTGGCTTCCTGGGCTGCCTTCTGCGCAATGCTTGTTGCTTTTTGCTTGGCATTTCCGGCCATCATGGGATTTTGCTTACATTCGCCTTCATTTCCTGCGCCTGAAACTCCTCCATCGCGTTGCCCATCCCCAGTGCCACCACCACTTTGCATAGATTCTTCACCGAACTGTGCGTACATGTGCGGCAACATGCGCTTCATCTTTCTGTGCTGTTTCTAAAAATAACAGAAAATGCGAATGTTAAGGATTAATTAGTTAGTGGCTTCTTAAGGTACAAACCTGTAGACGATTGTTTTCGAAACCCTGCGCGATAAGAAGTTGAGAGTTAACTAATAGAACTATGAAAATAGCAAAACGCATCTCGAATTCTTGTGGATATGGTCAAGAATTTGTCGTGTATTTAATGCTGCGTCATAGTTGTTGCTGCTAAGCGGAATTGTCAAAAAGGCATCAATCAATGAAAATTTTATTCAGCAGGAATTATCTTTGTTGTGCTCGAATATTTACATACATATATATGTGACTTTGAAAAATTAAAAATGTCGAGTTTTGATCACTTTTTCGAAGTACAGAGTATGTTTTAAATCTCAAAACTGATGCAGTTTTTAAAGGGCCCATACAGGACACCAACATGCTGACGCCATTAACAGTATTCCAGTGTGAATTTAAAAAACGAAATCAATGTTTAACAAAATGGTTCACAAATTATAAAATTTGGGCCCTGCTCATTTGGATCTTTTCCGGACCTCATCTGTAATCAAATAAATATTGGCTGCATTTCTTTATTCATTCTGAACATTTGGAATAAACTTTTTTGTTTACTTATTCTTTAGAATATTCCTGATGATATGCTAACGTATATTTCAAACGTATTCTGTTTGTTCCGGCTGTGAAATGGGATTATCCGGAATGTATAAAGAAACGCAGCCATTGTACGAGCATGCTGGTACGTCATATGCTTCGAGCTTGGAGGTACAATCACTTGATGGTGCCAGCAAGTTGGTGTCGTGTATTTCCCATTTTACTTGCAANTCTTTTCCGGACCTCATCTGTAATCAAATAAATATTGGCTGCATTTCTTTATTCATTCTGAACATTTGGAATAAACTT
>NW_016230494.1:0-1247 GCF_001687245.7 Rhagoletis zephyria | reverse complement strand
AGTAGCCAACCAGTAGTTTCGCAATGACACGCGGTACATAAAAATATGAAGAAATATTAAACTGAAGGCAATTTAGTATATTGTACGAAAATATTCGTCTGTTTTGTACGAATTTAAAAAAAATGTTTCTGCATTAGTTCTATGTACGAAAGTATTAAGTAAATTGTACGAATACAGAATTGTAGATTTCGTAAATTTAAAAACCATACGTAAATATTACGAATGCCTTCGTACAATATACAAAATTTATCGTACAGAGATTTGTTCAGTAATTTACGAATNCTTTACGAAAGTCCTTTCGTTATATTTAAAAATGATTCGTAAAATCTTGTTTCGTTGTAAAAAATGTGTTCGTATTATGAACGAAAGTTTCGTACATTGTACAAAAACCAAGACTACGAAGGTTTTTCGTAACACTTTTACGAAATTTTATTTTCAGTGTAGCTATCATTGACGATCCACTTGAATTGGGAATGGACGAGTTATATTTTTTTTTTAGAAGAAGAGTTGTGACTCCCTGCGCCGATCTGTTTCTCCAGTACCTTTTGAAATGAAACTTGCAATCAAAGGCATCGACAGAAATAATATATCGAGGGCTTATATTCAATACCCTCTATCTGCAACTTTCACAAAAATTACTTTGTGATGCTAGAATCCATCTGGGACTTACCTATCATCACTGATGTTATTTCTGACTTTACAATTTAATAGTAAATTCTTCTGTCAAACAATATACGCGGTCAGCATTAATATCACCGATGACTTGTAAGTCCTTGGGCGGATTTTTATATCAGAATCTAATTTTTGTGAAAGATAGAAAGTATTGAATATAAGCCCTCGATATTTAGATATAGCATCTTTACATAACTGTTTCACGCACACAGATGCTAGTTAATTATCACCAGTTACAAAAAAAAAAACTACAGCCAAAGCGACAAGACACAAATTGACAACTGGCAGTTTTAACCTTAACCCTTTTAATCAGTAATTTATCATAACAATCAATACAAGCGTGTCTGCTTACATGCTTACATACATACATACTTATTAACCAACAAAGTATGCGTGTGCAATTTACAATATAGATTTCTTGAATGCCGAATGAAGAGTTGGCCCCAAAAAACATTGCGAAATGGTAAGAAGATGAAGAGAAATATAATTTAGCAAGAAATCGCACGGTTGTCAGGGTAATGCATACAACTGTGCGAATATGCAGATATGTATGTGCCAATGACTGTGTGCATGGT
>NW_016230493.1:0-1247 GCF_001687245.7 Rhagoletis zephyria | reverse complement strand
ACATACGAGTATATAGAGTCATTAGATATTTATAAACACTTGGTACGCATAATAAGATAATTCAATTTAAGATAAATAAATAAGACGTTAGGCATTATTGTTTATGTTAAGGTGTTTTTGCAATATCCCATAAAAGAGCNTGTACGCATAATAAGATAATTCAATTTAAGATAAATAAATAAGGCGTTAGGCATTATTGTTTATGTTAAGGTGTTTTTGCAATATCCAATAAAAGAGCGACTTCCTGTCTAACAATGGTTCTTATCTGTATTGAGTTATTAAATTTTTATGAGCCTCAGACGGAGCTGCTAACTTTGGTTTATGACTTCTTGTAAACAAAATTATATGGTGTAAGTAATTACCGAAAATAAAAATAACCGAAATAAATAGATGTTTCTTGTCTCTCCAGTGAAAGTAGTAAATTCTTATATATGTATTTAGATTTTGAGGTTAGAAAGAAAAATCGGTCTAACTTTATAATTTATTCGCCGCACACATTTTTGGGGGGGGGGGCTATGATATAAGGTCTAAATAAAGATTATTGAAATACACATTACGGTGGTCCTTAAAATCCCGGAAACTAAATTCTGTCTGGGGCAGAACTTTATTTTGTTGNGATGTTTCTTGTCTCTCCAGTGAAAGTAGTAAATTCTTATATATGTATTTAGATTTTGAGGTTAGAAAGAAACATCGGTCTAACTTTATAATTTATTCGCCGCACACATTTTTGGAGGGGGGGGCTATGATATAAGGTCTAAATAAAGATTATTGAAATACACATTACGGTGGTCCTTAAAATCCCGGAAACTAAATTCTGTCTGGGGCAGAACTTTATTTTGTTGTACGTACTAGACAAAGACATACACACAAATTTCACAATTTATAAAAAAATAAATAAAAATCGCAACAATTCGACAAAGTTTTGATTTGGACCAGCTATAACTCAGCTAGTTTATGAGTTTCAATACGTTGAGTTATATGTAGCTGGCTAAAGTCAAACTTGTATCGAATTTTTGGTATTTAAAGTTAATTACAAATTTTCTTATTGGCGCTACCTCTAAAAATTTGTTTAACATCTTGAAATGTTTGTGGATGTCTTTATTTTGTAAGTAGAACAAAACAAATCGGTGCCCCATACAAAATTTTGTTTTTGGTATTTTGAAGCACCACCCTAATATACATACTAGGTATGATAATTTTTCAGATTTTTCCGATCCAATTTCCGATTTTCGAGATGTCGTTAGCAC
>NW_016230492.1:0-1247 GCF_001687245.7 Rhagoletis zephyria | reverse complement strand
TCTACAAAAAATATTATCCAAGCTTAAACCAAAACCAAACCAAAACTTACGTAAATAAATGTTTCGAACTTTAAACAAATTTAATGAACGTTCGTCCAATTTTCGGTATGCAGTTTTATAGCTGACGGATGAGTGCAATGTATAAGAACTTGCGCTAATTTTTTTAAATTTTGTTGCCAACGGCCTTCTTTATTTTATTTTATAAGAAATTAATGCCCACTTATAGGGGGAAAAAGGTGCAAAAATTTTTCAGCAAAAAAATAACAAATTTTTAGAATCATCGAAATTTCGACCGCGAATTCAAAATCCACTTTTCGAAAAAACTGCCTGGAAACTAAAAAAAAGGCATATTCTAACGGAAACTGTCTTTGAGATATATCCAGTTAACATGCCGACGAAACAGCTAAGCACCTGCTGCATTCAAACTAGGCTTCGTTGTGGACAGTCAAGTTACTACCAAGGTTTCGATAACAGCTAACTAGTAACGAATATACCTTCAATCTCTTCGGGACACAGTGGTATTCCAGGAAGTCAGTAATGGATTAAATAAAACGGTTTAAGGCATACAATCTGAACTGTGATTCCGATTTTCGCAATTAAGGACACGACTACAGAAGCTAACCATAGCAAGCGCCCTGTATCGCGCTGAGCCTGGGCACTGCTCGATAAACGAATAATACAGAGCCGAATGTGTAGCTTTTCGCCGAAATACTAAGGGATCATGTGGCATATGGTCGCCAGTTTAGAGCGGCATATTTTGGTAGAAGCTGTATGGATGAGAATTACGGCGGATCTAAAAAACTGTTTGTCAGAATTCTGAATGAAACTTTGCATCATTCGATTGTATCTCTACCCGAAAAACGGAAACCTTTCCTGAAAATACATTTTAATGATATAACTGCAATTTAGCAATAATCAGAGACTGAAAACTGGAGAACTATTACGTAGCTTTCCTTTTTTGAATTATGTATTTTTGTTGTTTTTTCACCAACCGACAGTTCGACTGCATTATTTCCTTTAATGATTAAGTATAACCAATTTTAAAGTTCTCAAATTCCTTTAATTTTCTAGTTAACAAAAGTTAAATATAAATCTCGTTTAATATTTTCATATAATAATGCCTCTAGATTATTTGTAAGCATTTTGAGGACACTTTCCTTTTTATTGTTTTAAAACGGAAATTCTTTAGTTAGTCTTGTATGCCCCTCAATAATATTTAAAATTTGTTGGCTTGATATTACTTTAAT
>NW_016230491.1:0-1247 GCF_001687245.7 Rhagoletis zephyria | reverse complement strand
GACTTTGCGTTGAGGGGCCGCCGCGTTGCTGGTGTTGTCAGTTTTGCTGCTCCGAGCTTTTTCTCACTGTTGTTCTAAATCCTCGAGAAGGTCATCACCATCATCTTCTTCCTCCTAATCACTGATCAGGGTCCAAATCACAGGCCAAGGCTTCGAGCGTCATCACATCACAACACACACACAAACCAAAGCAGCCACTCTGTCAGTCTCTGTCTGTGGAAGGCAGGACGGGTCGACGGCTCAGACAAAGACAGCAGCAGCAGCAGCGGCGACGAAATGTGAAGGGAGAGGAAGAGAGCGGCGAAAGAGGGGGAAAGTGTGTGTGTGTGTGTGCACTGTGCACAGGAGCGCTACTCTGCGGAGAGAGAAAGTGCTGCTGAAGAAGAAGAAATAGAAACACAAACTCGTTGTCGTCGACCGCGTGGACGAGGACTGAGGGAGACGAAATCACAAGTCAAGAAGAGGTTCGAAGAAGGTGATGACCACAAGGATGGAGGTGTCTATTCGCCGGTGACAACTTTTGAATGAAGAAGAAGACGTTTTTCAGCGGTGTCTTTTGGCCCACCACTGCTGACCAGAGCAAACAAACAAAACAGCAACACCTCTGCCCGTCTCGTCAAGGCCAAATGTCACCGACGACGGCAGCAGCAGCAGCTGCAAAGTGGCCCATTCACTTTCTCCGCAGACAATGGAAGAAAGAAAACAAAGCAGCGTCTTTGGTCTGCTGTTTCCTGTTTCGGAAAAAAGGTAGTGAAAGTCAGGGGAAGGTAGACAACTAGACAACTCTAGGTCAGCTGCAGGACACTCTTTTGCCTGCTGCTGCTGAGACTTGAGACTCGAGCATCTTTTTCTTCTTCTTCTTTGTGTCTTAATTGCCTACTCTCGGAGCGCATGGATTGCAGCTCAGTGAGCAGCCAACAACCTTGGCACCACCACACACACTGTGTGTCTTCGTTCGTTCAACCAGAGAATCGAGAGTGCGTAGGCGCGGCTATATAGCTCAGGGAGGACAGAAAATGGAAATCTAAAAAGGGAAAGTTAAATAAAAAATAGAAAATAGAAATGCGTGTAAAAACGAATTGCCCTTCGTCCTGGTTCAGCAGAGCGATCCAGCCGGGATCCTGTGATCTGGCAATAAGTAAAAGATGTGTTTAATTTTCAATTTTTTTTCAATTTTCTCATAACAAAAAAGGTAAACTTGTAGTGGCTAGGGCCCCAGCCCCTACAAATGCTCTCTCTTCCCTGTT
>NW_016230490.1:0-1247 GCF_001687245.7 Rhagoletis zephyria | reverse complement strand
AACAATGGTGCCGAGGCGATTAAGAGTAAAGGCCATGACAAGCTGAAGGGCGTAGAATTGACCGATGGTGGAGCAGGCAAAAGTAATGAACGGTCAATGGTGAGGGTCGTTTTCATATCGCTCCTATTTGATTTACTCGCCTTCACCATGATCCTGCCACTAATGCCTTCTTTGCTCGAGCACTATCGACAAAATGATAGCTCCGGCTTGTATAACTTGCTGACGCGGCGCATACACTGGTTCCAGCAGCAGGTGGGCGCACCAGAACGATATACATCGGTGCTGTATGGCGGATTCCTGGGTTCCATGTTCAGCTTTTTGCAATTTGTGGCAAGTCCCATTGTGGGTGGACTATCGGATTACTATGGCCGCAAGCCTTTAATGCTTATATGTGGGGTGAGTAACAATAAATTTGGAAAACTCTTATACCTATGCATGCATTACTCATCTTTAATAGGCTGGTATTGCTTTATCCTATCTACTTTGGGGNTATGTGGGGTGAGTAACAATAAATTTGGAAAACTCTTATACCTATGCATGCATTACTCATCTTTAATAGGCTGGTATTGCTTTATCCTATCTACTTTGGGGGCTCTCAAGTAATTTCGCACTTTTCGTGCTGGCTCGATTTGTGGGCGGTATCAGCAAAGGCAATATATCGCTATGCATGTCCATCATCACTGATGTCTCCAGTGTGAAGACACGTTCGTTTGGTATGGCATTAGTGGGTGTCGCATTTTCAGTAGGCTTCATCGCCGGTCCTATAATTGGTGCCTTATTTGCGCGTTCATTGAATAAATCATGGGAATCATGGTATGTGGCACCTTCATTGTGTGCCTTTGCATTAGCCATGTGTGATTTGGGTGTTATTGCATTTAAACTTAAAGAAACATTACCCAAGGTGAGTCTTTATATAGCATTGAGAATTTAATAATCAGTTAAATTATTATTATTTTTGATTCTTTAGGAAAAACGTGCCAAAGAGATATCTTCCGCTATGTCATATGCTATACAGTTATTGGATGTGCGCTCAATATTCAAGTAAGTATGGAACGAAAAGTGTTCAAGCGAATCAGACGCGTAGATACTCTCCCACGATAATTTTTATGTTATTTTTTGCTACTTTTAATTAGCATACGCTTGTAGTCGTGCATTGAGCACGTTGCAACCGGCTGGAATTTTTAATTACCTCGGCAAGTTACTTTATCTTCACATTTTGCTTTTTTATTTTTTTATTATCTTAGTTA
>NW_016230489.1:0-1247 GCF_001687245.7 Rhagoletis zephyria | reverse complement strand
TTTTTTTTTGGACTTTTGGCCAGGGTTTTCCAAAAATTGGCATCCAAGTATATATTTCATGAACGCTTGGAGATAACAAACGAGCCCAGCCCCGTCACGATATAAAACTCGTGCGTGGCGACTTCAATTCCAGGGCGGCAATGGAAGGGATCTTTGGTTCCACTATCGGAAAATCATCCACCATGACGAAACATCCGACAACGCGCTGCGACTGATCGACTTCCTCGCCAAAAGATGGTAGTATGTAGTACTGGGTTCTAGCATAAAACGATCCATCAAGCTACATGGCTGTCTCCAGATCGAAAAACGAAAAATCAAATCGATCTTTTCTGATAGACGGAAGGCACGCTTCCAGTGTTTTAGATGTACATACGTACACTCCGAGGACCTAACGTCGACTGGCACCACTATCTTGTCGCAGCCAAGTGCAGAAAAAAGTGTGCAACAATTCATGGAAAAAGCCCAACGTTGAAAAGCGTATTTGCCGCAATAAGAAGAGAGAGGTCGAAAAACGTGGGTGCGAAGAGCTTGAAATGCTGGCCGATAGGAAAAACACCCGGAATTTTTATCAGAGAGTTAGGCGACTTACTGAAGGTTTCACGACTCCGGTAGGAACAACCATGGCGACCTAGTGACCGATGTCCAGAATGTACTTAAATTATGAAGGGAACACTTTTCGATCCCTTTGAATGGCAGCAGCACTAAAAGTAGTGGAGAAGACGAACCCGAACCTCCAGTGAATGACGATGGAGTCGATGTCCCAGCGCCTGACTATGACGAGGTACGAATAGCGTGAAAGACTGAAGCCTATTATCAACGAACTGATTGCGCCTTACCCATTGTGGCTGCAGATCTGCCAAATCCACCGTAAATCTCGTATTCGCAGCACACCAAAACGTGGAAAGGAGCCATGAGAATAGGATCGACACATATCCTATATTTGTACCTTTGGGGTTAGGCTTTCGATGCTTCCTCCTCGGAAAAAAGACTGTGCAGTAATAAGTCAATTATTTAAATCGACGAGTTTTATATCAAATTTTGAGAACTTCTATTTATGTGTTCTTGTACAACATACCACTATTGGTTTCAACAATTTTAATATATAATTATAATTTTTTAGTAATAATTATTTGTTTGGAAAAAAACAAATTATAGGGACGTTCCCTAAATTTCGTTCTGGCTACGCCCATGTCTGCAGCTGTACTTCCATTCCATTTTCACCAGCCTGAAGGGTATAGGTATACCGC
>NW_016230488.1:0-1247 GCF_001687245.7 Rhagoletis zephyria | reverse complement strand
TGTGGGCAAGTAATAAATGAAGAGAAATAATCTGCTCAAATAATTTTCAAGTCTTATTCCTTGTGTCGCTACCTACATATATGTACATATACATATATACATACATTTGTACGTACTTAAATGTGTGCATAATCAAGTTTAAATAATCAGTTATTACTGGTAAGCATTCAATCAGTAGGTCAGAAAAATTTATTATACTTATATGCTTATATTCTTTGACAGCAGTCATTTGTGATATGTTGTTTTTTTATATTTTCTTTCATGCAATTGGTCCTAGAGGCTAGTACAAACTTAGTGATGCACAGTGGGCCTAAAGACTGAAAAAGTGACCAAAATTGTTGCTTGACTGTTAACGCGAAAAAAACAGAAAAAACTATTTTTATGATATAGCTTATCCCAGGTATCAAAACCCGCGGTATATCGAAAAGTACCAGGCGCCAAAAAATTATAAAAAATCGGAGAAGGCACGCATTTTGAATTTTTTGAAGTTTTAACAGCTTTAAACTTATAACAACCAAACTGGTTTGTTCTATTTTCTCCCAGTATTTTCTGAAGAAAGTTTCTCGAAAAAGATTTTGAAACAGGGCTGCCAGTTATATGAAAATTTATAATTACTCCACAGTATACTTCAATTTTTGTTGTAAAATAAAAATCGTTTAAAGAGATTAAAAGAAATATTTTCGAGTGGGATTGCCACCTTTCTAAAAAGTTACAATTTCATTTATTAAAAGAATGTATGCTTATTTACTATGGCAATATGGGTATCAAACGGAAGGTGTTTGAACAAACTTTAGCACAAGGGCTATCTTTTTTATTATTTAATTTATATTATTTAAAGAAATACAAATACGAATTTAATTTAAAAATTTTAAGTGGTAAATTTTATGTTAAAGTCTTTTAAAAAATTGTAACGTAGCTTTCCTACGCTACACTATTAAGCACCTACATACCCATCATACATACATACTTACCGTGACGCGTATTGACCAATTTCCGTAGGTGACCGTTTCGGACCGCCAATACCATGTGCCGTCCCTGGGCCGAGATTACGACCGAGAACCGCCACCAATTGTCGCCAACGAGGACCGCCAGCCGTGCCATCAACCTTCCGGGCCGCTGTCACCGTCAGTTTTTATCAGGGCCGAGTACCATTTTAGCGATCCCGAGGCCGCCGAAATCACTGTGGCCTAAACCAGACCGCTACCGAGGACCGCTACTTGCCGTCTGTAAGGACCGCTAACATCATC
>NW_016230487.1:0-1247 GCF_001687245.7 Rhagoletis zephyria | reverse complement strand
TAAAATGTCTATCATACTTGGGCGTACAAAATTTTTGATTCTTATTTATTGAAAATTTTCACTGTTGTGCCCTCTGGTGGAAGTTTTAAGAGAAAGATAAGTTCAGAAATGAATTCCTCATACCAAACAACCCCTTTTAGCACGTTTTTATACAAAACTTAAGCACTTCCTTACGATACTACAGGAAAGCTATTTTCGCAAATTGGCAAACTACAAATAGATTTTACTCCCATGGTTTCCTCGGCAAATTCGGGTTATGAGATAATTGTCCTCCTTTTTTTGACACGCATACATATATCGACGCTTTAATTGTGTATGAAGTAGAGATGGGCACGGGGCGAAATATTTAGTCCCGAACCCGCCCATCCCGAAATTCAATTTTTAAGTCCCGAACCCGCCCATCCCGCAGCTTTTCAAAATTGTACCGTGGGTCCCGAAATTTATCACTAAGAAAAATTCACATGTCTTTTAAATTAATTTTAAATAACAAAAAAAAAAAGAAAGATCTGGCATCTTCCGATTATTTTATTTTGCCTTGCCCGTCCTTTTCGTCCCAGTAAAACATAAAAAAAGTGCATAATTAACACATCGTTTTTAAGGAAGATTTTCCGAATTTGCTGAAGTTGCGGTTTTATCGGGAGTGTCGGGAAAGGATTTTGGTCCCGTCCCTCCCGCGAAATTTCACAGACCTTCCCGATACCGCCCATCCCGGCCAATTTTAAANCACATCGTTTTTAAGGAAGATTTTCCGAATTTGCTGAAGTTGCGGTTTTATCGGGAGTGTCGGGAAAGGATTTTGGTCCCGTCCCTCCCGCGAAATTTCACAGACCTTCCCGATACCGCCCATCCCGGCCAATTTTAAAACAGGACCGTGGGTCCCGATATCCCGCGCCCATCTCTAGTATGAAGCAAAAGCGTGGAGTTTTACGTGCAGGTAGCCGGTAGCAGTTTAACCCAAACTCAATTTAAATTAAACTCATCGCAAAACGATTTAAACTTAACCATTTAAGCGGACGTAAAATGACCGAGGGATACTGTACCGACCTACACTCAAGTTTTAGAAGAACGTTTTTCGTTTTGTAGATTTTGGCGTTGATCAGAAATCCAGCCCTAGTGCCTTAATGAACCCAAGCAGTTTCGCGGGCGACAGAAAATTAATGTGCGTAGGCTCTGGCCACAACTCTCCAAGGTGTGTTATTCTTCTTCTCGCAACCACAACGCACTCTAAAAGAAGGTGTAGTGGGGTT
>NW_016230486.1:0-1247 GCF_001687245.7 Rhagoletis zephyria | reverse complement strand
TCTGCCTCCTAGATTGAAATAAACTTGAACTATGGCATGGGTTACGTTGGCTTTATGGGTTGATTGCCGAACTGGTCAGCTCGGCTTGCACGATAACCGTTTGAGGACTCCTTCGATTTTCTCAAATTTTAAATTAGGAGGGGTTCTTCTAGAGCTTTGAAGGCCACTTTGGTAAGGTGGTGTACTCCCGCTGGAACCAATTTTTTCAGCACCAGCATGCATGTTCCGTCGGGATCAATGGCTTTGGAAGCTTTCGGCTGCTCGATTGCCACTTGGACCTCACCGCTAATGAAAACAAGAGACGCACTTGGAGTTAGCAGTCTTTGCAGACTACTGGTCACTCGAAGTTTGGCTCTGTTCATCGTTGGATGCAGCATGAACCGTTGGCTTAAATAGTTCGCGCATCGCTCCGGGTCCGACGGGCACTAGAAATGAAATGGCAAGTCTATAGGTGCTCCTCCCACTTCCTCCGCTTGTGTAGGTTTACTAGTGGCCGAATCTCGTAAAACGTAATCCCTGATGCGGGGATATCAGAGATCGATCTGGTCATGGTTATCACGCCCGTTTGCTGGAACAGCCGTTTTAGTTGGGAAATTTGGGCGGGTTTCCGTAATTTACGACAGCCTGCATGAATCTTAGTTGGCCACAAAGCCCTTCCAATCAGTTTTGGTCAAGCTGATATAGGTTCGGTGTTCCGCGGAAGTAAAATCAGGCAGGTGGTCCGATGTTAACGCCAGCATAGATCGCACATTATGCTATTTATCAAACTATTTCTAACTATTGGTATGTCGGGCGGGTCGCTGCGGGTACCCATAAACCTGGTGGGCGCGTCGTCGTTTATTGTGCAGAATTTCGAATCGGCTTTCTAATCAGCCAAGTGGGTAGTACACTTCCCAAGGCTTAAATACTAAATATCGTAGCGTGCGTCGTCAACTATGACCACCTCTGTGGCTTTCATCTCTGAGGTGCGCACCTATATCAGGGTGATATCCTACCGAGCAACTGATGGCAGGGCATAGCCTTTCCTGAGCATTTTTTATATGGAGTTTCGACTGTTCTTAAGATCCGCGTACTACGCTTAAAACCGCTGCATTTCCGGGATACGAAAATTGAAAACCAAAGGTTTGTCTCTACGCCTACAAAGCCGGGTGTTCAACGGTAATACGTTGCAATACACAGTGTTTTATTTGGTTGAGGCCCTCTGCTCGATCCTGAAATGACTGAGCATTGCCACAGCCGTCGATCAA
>NW_016230485.1:0-1247 GCF_001687245.7 Rhagoletis zephyria | reverse complement strand
CACATAAACAGAAGTTCACAAAAGTTGATATAAAACTATTCGTCGATATTTTACGAGGAGGAAGCATCGAAAGCCAAACCCCCTCAGTGTGAGACTTTAACCCAAACTAAATTTCTTACCGTCATGTACCGTTCCCCTCCCGGCGCAACCGTTAAGGATTTCGTCGGGATTATAACACTGTGGNTGTGGGACCTCTAAAGTTATAGATCTATTGAAGCACAAAAAATATGCATACTTAGAATTTTGAATACCCCCTCAAATCTGGACTTAAGGTCTAAAAACGCGCTTTTCATAGGTTGAGTCTTACCATTATTCGTAACTTAATTTCACAAACGCCAACGGCAATAACGCAAATTTGTGTTATTTCCCCATTTGAATGTGAAATAACACAAATTTCCTTTATTTCATTTCCCTTTGAGCAATAAGACCAGGGTTGCCACTTCCGAAAATAAATATTTACCATCCACTTGAAAAAAATCTACCAAATCTGGAAAATATGTACCCATAACTTTTTTTTTAATTATTTTAACAAAAGTTATAGTTTTGTTAAATTTTTTTAGTTATTTTTATAAAAATTAAAATTATTTATTAATGAACTTTGTNCCACTTCCGAAAATAAATATTTACCATCCACTTGAAAAAAATCTACCAAATCTGGAAAATATGTACCAATAACTTTTTTTAATTATTTTAACAAAAGTTATAGTTTTGTTAAATTTTTTTAGTTATTTTTATAAAAATTAAAATTATTTATTAATGAACTTTGTATTTAACTAATGATATGGTATTTGAGATCATATTAATGGCATCTTCTCGGTTTTTCTTAACCGAAAGCGAAAATGATGAAACCTAAGGCAACAACGAAGCATCATCATTTGAAAAAACTTCTATTATAGACAAATACATTGACTCAAACAGCCGCTTGGTATTTTTCTAATACATATTTACAATGTTCTTCAAGTAAATTTTTTTTTCGTGTAAGAATATTGTATTTTTAACCAAACCCATACAAATCAAGGATTCAAGCTATATCCAACATTTATAAAAATTAAAAAAAAAATCGTCTAAATTTCGAACTTTTTACTCTGAATTTTTAGGACAATTTTGGGTATGCAGTTTTATCGTCGCCGGTCTTTTGTGTTTTTTTTTTCATTTAATAATTGCCTTTTTTAAAAACTGGCGTTGACTTTTTAATTTATTTTTTTTGTGAACAATCATGGTGTGTATTTACATGCTTGTCCATTTTT
>NW_016230484.1:0-1247 GCF_001687245.7 Rhagoletis zephyria | reverse complement strand
GCCAATCTTCAGGCAGTACAGTGGTCTACAGAGCAGAGAGAAACGAGTTAGGCAAAACAAAACAAAAACCCAAACACCTGCTGCTGATTGTTTGTTACCGGTGACCCATTACGATGATCCACTTTCTCTGCGCTCGATTGGCATTTGCCCGCTTCAGGTCCGCCTCGAGCCACTCGTACTGGAGGCGAATTTGATCCCAGCCAAAGTTGGTGTAGTAGTAGAACTCGGTGCTGAACATGACAATGTGGGCGGGACCGATGTCCATCGAGTGAAAGTGGTTGTTCAGTCGAGTGCTCAGGGCGGCGCCGTGGTGCGGGTGGGCTCGGTCGGCGATCATCGAAAAGCGAGCGTCGTAGTGGCTGGTGAAAGTAGAAAAAGATAATAAGGCTGTTTCATTAAAAAAATTTAAAAACTCTTTTACCTAAAATTCGACTTTTCCTCGTGATTGCCCGGACAGGTCATGTAGGGCACCCGGGCGGCCACCTTCTCAATTGACCGCATAAAGTCATGGCCCTGCTCTCCCCTTCGCTCAAAGAGGTTGTAGGCCATGTCGCCGACGTGGAAGATGACATCGTAGAGCGGGCGATTGTTCGGCTGACCGAGCACGTCCTTGGTGAGGAAGGGCAGCGACTCCTCGTTTTGGAAGCCCAGGTCGCCGTAGACGGCAAAGCGCGGCAGCCACTTGTTCCCGCTGGGCAGTGTGCGAAAGGTGAACACTGCAGAGTGGCTGCTGCCCTTGCTCCCGACGCGGTAATCTGTAGATTAGGATTTAGTTTTGNAAGCTGGCGCCGTCCTTCGCAAAGTGGCTCACCTCGGCGGCCGCCTGCTGACTGAGGTTGCCCGCCTGCAGGCCGTACTCGACCGTGCCCGTGTCGGTGATGTGGTGCATCGTCGCCCAGGTGACCACCATCTCCGTTTCGTCGGCTGCAAGCAAAAATTGAAAAAAGTTAGTCTGGAAAAAAAATATTTTAAATTTAAAACACTTACTTCCCAGGGCAATGTGCACCTGCTCATGTCTGTTGCTGGCTTTGCCGGTGGCCAGCGCCAAAAGTGCAGCCAAAATGAGAGTGGCTGTAGGCACTTGCATGCTGCTTGGTTTGGTGATGTTTTAGAAAGCTACAGCAAAAAAAGTGTCACTCTTTTTGATGAAAAACAAAAGTCGTCACTTAGAATTTTCAGCAAAATTACACGATAGCAGAGCAGCACACCAACAGCTGGTCAACTGAGGAGTTCCTTTTTTATGCTGC
>NW_016230483.1:0-1247 GCF_001687245.7 Rhagoletis zephyria | reverse complement strand
GGACTACAAAAAATTCAACAAATTTTCATCCAAATTTCAAACTTTTCTCCGAAGTTTTAGAAATTTTTTGAGAAGACAGTTTTACAGCCCATTAAATTTTAGTCTAATAATGTACAAGTCTCAAGTGACTAAAAATTTCCGGTGATTTTTTTGTCGCATTTGCTTCCATATAACCCGCAACACCTTCGGCGAAAAAAAAATCTAATAATTAACGGCAATTTTTAGCCATTTGAAACTTGCACATTATTAGACCAACGTTGAATGGGCTATAAAACTGTGTACTCAAAACTATTCTAACACTTCTGAGAAAAAAGTTTGACATTTGGGTGAAAATTTGTAGCAGTTTTTGCAGTTGGCTGCGAAGTTTTAAACTTGGGGTTACATATATGGGTTTTGTCAGAGAATGAACTGTATTTCGATTGAAAATTCCTAAAAATAAATAAATAAACATGAGCGGGAAACAATATCAATTTGAAATGGGGGTGCTATTGTATTGGTATATACTGTATATATTTAAATATAACTTATTAATTAATAAATAGTAAAATTCTTTTATCAAAAATATATAGGTTTAGGTAAAAAAGGCTCACATGTTATGGCTGTTCAGCATAGTTTGCATATGCTCCAGCATTTGCATATTCGTTGCATTTGTAACATTACAACAATAAAATGCACCCGGTTGTCATGCCCTTGCCTTGCCTTGAAAAAGCTTCTCTTAAGATCCATTTGCCGTTCTAAAGTGGCTTGAAAGTGGGGGTCCCTCCATTTGTGTAACAACATCGAGGCACACAACATAAGTTGAAGAAGAAACTCGGCCAAACACTTTGCTAAAGTGTAAGCGAAAAAATATTATTATTATTTTACCTTCCTTTTATTAGCTCGGGATGTAACTATGTAATATTGATGCGCCTAAAAGATGCAGCGATTTCTATTCTCAAGTTACATACCTGATGACAGTACGAATGGCAATTATAATAGGGAGGTTTTAGTTTTTTAAACTATAATTTTATTACATTATTATTTTGAATACATTTTACAAGTCGTAACACACTACCTACTATCCTCAACCTACTCAATTGTTTTATATTTCTTCCCTCGCCAGCTTTCTTCACACGCCAAGCTCCTGGAGAGCCAATTAAGGTTTACACAAATTCTGCAATGCATTACGCTCGTCTTTTTGTTGGCTCTGTGTGTAGCCGTTGTCTATCTTTGGAAAACGCAATTGAATCGCATGTCCGGATGCATCG
>NW_016230482.1:0-1247 GCF_001687245.7 Rhagoletis zephyria | reverse complement strand
CAACCGATGACCTACTATGTGCCACAACAAGCGCTCACCAATGCAGTTACAGCCACTCCGCTCTTACCAGCACCGCCACAGCCACAACCCCCTACAACAGCAACCGCCCAATCTGTGGCCGGACCACACATCACTAGCGGTATAAATATCGCGAATGGCCTTGTTGCAGCCACACCGGCGGCTGGACCGTCGTCGAACACCACCGTAGGGTCATTAGGCAGTAGCAGTAGCCATCTTGGCGGCATTCATACAAGTGGAAATCACGGTGTTGGTGCATCTGCATCCACAAACAGCTATCAGACGCATAGCGGTACGACGTACTTTGGTACGGGGCGTGTTAAGCGGCCGACTTCCTCGCATTACGCCAGCCACCAAAACAGCGGCCATCAACTGGTTACGGCAGCTATCCCCAGCAACGGCAATGCAACTACCACATATCAATTAGGACACGCAGTACCCACACTTACATTGGCGCATGCACCGGGTGGTGCAGCAGCAGCAGCAGCAGCCGCCGCCGCTGCGGCAGCAGCAGCTGTGAATACATCAACTGATCTCAGCATTGGCAGCGGAGCAGCTCCAGCCACAACCATGTATACGTTGCCTCAACATGCGGCGCTCCTGCATGCGAATATATTTCCATATGCGCCCGCCGCCGCTGCCGCAGGAGCAGCTGCAGGCATTGCCGCTGGCACACCACAAGTGCACACACCTGGCGCTCCACCAACGGCGGCAGCACAATTAGCTGCCACCGGATTGACTGGCACAGCGGCTCATGCACAACAAACAAATGCTGTGATCACCCCATTCTATGCTCATCACCCGCCCATGACAGCTGCCACACATCCCTCACATGGCAGCACCGTGCATACGCCCGGGCCGGCTGCCATACCGATTGTCGATCCTAGCACGCTCACGGCCATCTCGCATGCAACACCGAGCGGTGCAAGCAGCACGAATAATGTAACGCCAGTGTACAGCGGCGGTGGTGGCGGAAGCGCTTCACAATCGGCGCCCAGCACGCCACACTCTGTACCTAATCAAACAGCACAGCGCAATCCGCCACTCTTCTCCACACCGCCTATTTTGAACTCGAATGGCGGCAGCAATAGTGGTGGCTACAGTGGCAGCTCTACACCACAGTATTACACCGTGACCAGTGGACCAGACGGCAGTACAACGCTTATGAGCAGCCCACATGGCAGCTCTTATGTGCAACACGATAAACGCAACAACAATACAAATATGGG
>NW_016230481.1:0-1247 GCF_001687245.7 Rhagoletis zephyria | reverse complement strand
GGACCGCTTCTTCGCTAATAGGATTTTTTTTCTTTTTTATGGTTTATGGAATTGTGGTGGTCGTCTCGGCTGACCAGTNACGTTGTGTATTTCACCTTGGACCGCTTCTTCGCTAATAGGATTTTTTTTCTTTTTTATGGTTTATGGGATTGTGGTGGTCGTCTCGGCTGACCAGAACCATGAACTCCGAATTCCTCCGATATTCCTATTTTGGAGCTTTTCGCTCGCGTGAGCCATAAAATCGCATAAAGCTTTTGTACAAATGGAATACCTTAACCCTAGCACTCACCAGCGAGTTGTGCCGCCCTACTGCCCTACTGCCTTTGCGTACAACATTCAAAATTCCTGGGCGTGCAATCGAATAACTTCCTGTTCCTGTTCCCCAACGTGGGGAACACCCACCGCTGACACGGTCTCCTGCTTCGAGAGCTCAGCCGGGCATGTGTTATGCGCATGTGCTCTTACATATGGAAGGATTACGGGATGTTCATTAGCCTTTTTTTTATGGTGGAAATTTACTTTGTGAGCCATTTCAGGTCCTTCGTGCTACGTTTTGGCTGATTGCTTCCTCCCCGGACGACTTGAACCTCATCGCCGGAGAGATCGCCGAGATGGAATACCCTACTGCTTAATGTCTTTGCATGCCAAGCGCCCAGGCTTTTTCCTGCAAGCGATTCCAACAGGTACACGTTGTTCCCGAGTGCTTTCCTTACGCGGCATTTGGTGAATTTTTTGCAAAACTTCGAATTGATGTTATTTTTAAAGTCGCTTAGAATAAAGTTACGCTTATAGACTTCTTGTCCGGGCCTAAAACGAATCGCGCGTATTCTTTTGTTATAACGCGCCGAATTTGTCTCATAAGCTTCGTGCAGCTTTCCTTTGACCTTTTCGCGCATGAGTCTGATTTTGTCGCTAGTATCTAACAAGAAAATTTCATTGTCACTAAGGCTAGACAACTTCCTGGCCAATGCGTAGTCGGCACCATTAGTGAACATGTTCGTGCCAAATAACGCGAAGTAAGGGGACACTCCCGTCGAGGAATGCACTGCACTTCGAAGAGCACACTCTATTTCGGAGAGATATAAATCCCAATCGCGATGGTCTTTCTCCAGGTATGACCGGATGGCAGCCAGCACAGATTGATTAATTCTTTCTGACGCATTCGATTGCGTCTTCATGTGTTTGACTCCATAGGCCAGCAGTAGCTGTGAGAACTGCTTGGACTGAAATTGTTTGCCGTTGTCGGA
>NW_016230480.1:0-1247 GCF_001687245.7 Rhagoletis zephyria | reverse complement strand
AAACATACAAACAACAATACACGGAACATTTAGCAGTAAGACAATATGTGTATGTACAAGCATATGTACATGTAATGGCACAGCATTTTATTGTTATTTTATGAAGGTATTTTGGGGAAACGGAACGAATGTTGATTATGGAAGGCTGAACGGAACACCTACGTTGCGGATTGTTGTTGCCGGTTTAACACCAAATTGCGATACACATGTGCACAATTGTCTGTGTCCGTTTTAAAGTTGATCCTTCTCTCATTAGAGGTGTTCGTAATGTGTAACATTTCCAAAATATAGCGTTTATTATAGTTCTTTTCTTCTTGTAGAATGGCAACATTATCGAAATCGGGATAGTGTCCCGTATCCGTACAGTGTGCTGACAAGGCCGTCTTATTGTCAGTTGAGGTGTTCCTTAACTTTATATTTGATTTGTGTGCGGAAATCCGTGTCTTGAGCTTAGTTTTAGTTGTCCCCACTTATACTTTGTGGCGTAAGTGGGACCCGTCGCCATTGCATGAGATTTTGTATATTACGTCAGATTTCTCGCATCTAGGAATCTTATCCTTAGTGTTGCTATCTATTTTTCCTAATGTGTTGCTGCATGTAAATGCTAGTTGGACCTTCTCTTTATCATATATATTAGAATGTTTAATCCTCTCAGATATCCCCGGAACATATGTAGCGGTTTTGTATACTTTATTCTCATTATAAGTGTTTTCTTATCGGTCCTGACGTAATAATTCTGAATGAGTTTCCTAATTAAGCAAGAGGGGAATTCGTTCTGTTCCAAAATATGTTGGATTATATTTTTGTTCTTTTTATGAAAATGTTTGTCGCTAATAGTGAGAACTCTTCTAATAAAATTGGTTGCGGTATTTAAGATAGTCTTCCTCTCATGTTTCGAATTATAATTAATTAATCTCCCCGACGACGTAGGTTTTGCATACCAGTCAATTTTTAATCGGTTGTTCTTCCTGATTACTAGGGTGTCCAGATATGGTAGGTTTCCATCTTTTTCTATTTCTATAGCGTAAATTTAATCGTCTTTTGGTAGCTGTTTAATAAAGTAAGCATTTTGTCTATATCTTCTGTTTTAATTATGGCAAACAAATCATCCACATACTTGGTTAGGAGACGCGGTTTATTAGAACAATCACTTTCAAATTTGGTCAGTAAATGTTCCATTACTAAATAAGCTATCACTGGTGAAGCTGGGGAGCCCATAGGCATTCCAGACAGTTGCTCAAATATTT
>NW_016230479.1:0-1247 GCF_001687245.7 Rhagoletis zephyria | reverse complement strand
CACCAACCCTGCTCCCAATCATCGTCCTCATCTGCAAAGTCCACCAATCACCTCCTCCTCCTCCTCCTCTTCCTCCTCTTTGCCAAACAGCATCGCCGCCAAGCCCCCTCCGAAAAGCTTTCACCACCACCAGACGGTGAGCGTCCCGGTGGCGGGCGGAAGTTGGCTGGCCGGGTACCTAGCGGCCGCCTTCACCGACGACGAGCGCTGCCGGCGGACGGCCAAGTGCGTCGACTTGCTGGCCAGTGTCCTCGCCGCCTACGACCCGCAGCTGGACGACTTCCGGTTGCTGCTGGAGGCGGTGCAGCGGACCGCTCTCGTCGAGGCCAGCATCTACCGGCTGTCAGTGGGGTGGACGCTGCCAGCGAAGGTGACCACCGGATCACCGGCGGAAGCTGCTGATAATATCAACAACAACAACAACTTTGCACGAGCATCATCATCCCCGCAGATGCGCTTTCACCACTGCACCCCAGTGCGCGGAAAAGGGGGAAATGGTCCAATCTGTGATCCGGTGGTGATCACCGAGGAGGAGATGCTCCTGCTTCAGCAGTCATCATCATCATCCCCTCAGCCACCAAACGAGGCCTGGCTCTCTGAGCGCCTGTCGACGATTCTACGGAAGGAGCGCCACTACATGGCCAAACAAAGTTCAACAATGACGACAGCAAATAATGAGACCACCGAGTGGTCGAGCATCTTCTACGACTGTGATGAGGGCCGCTGGTTTATCGCCTACCGGGCGCTGATTCTCGAACCAGTGGAGAACCTGCCGACGGGTGATGATGATGATGAAGAAGTGGCCAAAGTTGATAGTGATGGTGATGATGGAGATGGAGATAAAGATAAGGACCCAGACCGCGGCCTGAAGACCTGGTATCGCGTCAAGGGCGTCATCAGCGCCCACGTGGACGTCACCGGCACTGATATCAACCAGTGCGAAGAGTTGCCTTCAAGGGCCTCGATTTCGAGAAAAGAGGAAGAGACCAAAACAGAAAAGTCTCTAAGTGATTTGGAGAANTGGTCAGTTCAGAGGCAGCTGTTGACAACAGGCGTCAGCGTTTTCAGCGAGACAACGCCCGTCAACAGCAACAATCTCAAGTGCCAATTGTTCAAAACAGCAACAGTATCATCGAGGCGGAACTCTTTGAATCCGTCTCACCAACACCACCGCCACCACCACTGCTTCATCAGGCCTCTGCTGAACAACAAAATTCGGAACAGTCGCCGTCCACCTCATCGTGGGT
>NW_016230478.1:0-1247 GCF_001687245.7 Rhagoletis zephyria | reverse complement strand
CCAACAATCAAAATCAAGAGAGTAAACGAAAATTCTCTCCCAAAGAGATGAAAAGGCAAAAGAGTAAACGAACAGGAAATTAGCCATTACTTGCAAAAACCGGAAGAAGAGACAGACCAGCTGACTTTGTTTATGTTTTATTTGTAAACAAACTGAAATTCATGTTGCCTCCATAGAAGAAAAAAGGAAAGTGAACGTTCAATGTTCGCCAGGAACATTTCTAGAAGTAAAAACTAGTAAACATATTACATATTGTAGGACGTGCACACATGTAATTATATTGTAAATACCTTGTAATATACTGCGTTATACCATATCAAGTAACTAGACCTTAAGCATCGTGTAACTAGACCTTAAGCTATTATGCATTTATNCGGATCCATTTTGAAATAAAATCAAGCGTCATTGTACAGAAAGTCACCGTCGAGGAAAGTCGACTAAAACCATTTGTGTTTAATTTTATTGAGAAAGCCTATTGATATTTCAATATTACTGCTTTCGCTAGCTGGATATATGTAAGTGTGTAATTAAAAGTCGAATTTATATCTTTAAAAACAACAAAATTAACCAATGTCATTGATCTTCCTGATTTCTTTTAGGGTACATACATATTTGTTTACCTTCGTGATTATCTTCGTTGCTGTTGACTTTGTACACATTTTCACTCTTGTCATTTTGCAAAGTACACGTCATCTAAATACATACCATCATAAAGTACATATCGCACACCTTTTTCAAAAAAGGGCACAACTCAAAATTACACGTTTGTCAGAAAATGCGAAAAATGCGTTTTTTTATAAATTATAACAAAAACTTGCTCCAGCTTTTGCTAAAAGGTAAATAAGAGCTCTGCGTACATTTTTAGCGGATAATTTCAAAAATGCAAAATTTTTAGTTGTGTCTCTTTTGCAAACGGTGTGCGATATGTAATAGACTAAGTGCAAAATATGAAGTATTTTTTTTTTATACAAAGTACATTGAAATAAATATGTATTTTTTATGTACGAAGAACATACATCTGTATGTACATATATGCATTAGGGCTGTGCGATTATTCGAGCAAGTTGGTTAATCAATTACATACTCGAGTAATCAAGATTTTGACTTAAAATATGATTACTCAAAAAACTTAATTTTGCTCGTTAAAAAAGTTTGCTTTGGAAAATGCTTATTTTCTCTTTTACAATCTGTATATGATAAAAAATATTTCATTTTAATTTTTGAAAACAGAAACGTTGTTTTCAAAG
>NW_016230477.1:0-1247 GCF_001687245.7 Rhagoletis zephyria | reverse complement strand
AAGTTATAATACCCTTGTGCACAAGTGCGCTCGGGTATAAAAATGATGAAGTTCTATGCGTAGAAACTCAAAAGTGTATCAACAACATGTCTTGGAAGACGCGGTAAAAAATTTGACCATTTCGGAGAACATTGGGTCTTTCAACAAGACTGCACCTTCGCCAATTAGACTAACTTGGGGGGACGTTACCAAGTCAGAATATGCGAAATTTTGATATCGTAGCACGTGTCGATTTCAAAAGCTCTACCTTTTTAGATTTTCAGCCGACATTTTCGCATTTAAGTATAGTATAAATAAGACTGTATATGAGTAATTTTTTAAATATCGCGCCCTAACCACCAAAAAAACGTAAGCGACGTTTTTTTTTGACGTAGAATACGTCTTACCTTACGATATGGAGGCTATGCTGAAATGTTGTAGTTGTAATTTTTAGAGCTTCACGAAAACGCTTATTGCACGAGAACTAATAAAGCGATTTCAAAGAAAAGTTTAGCGTTTCAAGGATAAAATTCTAAACCTATCGACAGATTAATTTTTGTAAGTAACCAATTCGGTTTCTGTCATAAAAACCGAAATGAAAGGTATATCTGCCAACCATAAGTTACTAGAGCACTTTAAAGGAACAAAATTGACCCCAAAATAAGGCAATGTTTACCGCCTTATTTTGGGGTCAATTTTGTTCCTTTAAAGTGCTCTAGCAACTTATGGTTGGCAGATATAACTTTCATTTTCGGGATAAAGGTTCTTTGGAGCAGCAGAAATATTATCGTGTACAAATTTTATATAAATTCAACAAATATTGAGCACTTTAAGGCAAAAATTGTCGAAAAAATTTGCAAATTTTTTTCATTACCAAAGTGCTCAAAAACCGCTCGAATGATTTTGTTTTTGTTTTCTTTAATCAAAAATTCAAGAGTTTTCCTTTCGTTTGGTATATGGACTTCCCATATTGGTTGATATCTTCTATATATGTTTGTTTTATTCAAATATATAAGCATAAATGATTTCCCATAAAACCACTTTGTCATCGTTTTGCAAACACGTGCATGCATTGGAAGTGTGGGAAGGAGACAAAAAGTATGTATGTGTGCGTAAGTACTAGGGAGGCCAATCCCGGGATCCCGGGATTTGCTTGTATTAATCCCGGAATCCCGACAATTTTTAATTATCGGATTGAAAGTAAGAACTTGTTTATTACAAAATTTGATTAAAATGAAATCTTTTAAATTTCCAAGAAACTTGTTATA
>NW_016230476.1:0-1247 GCF_001687245.7 Rhagoletis zephyria | reverse complement strand
CTTTTCAAAAGAAACTTTTCTGGCAAGCACAAAAATTACTGTTTACGCGTAGCTTTTTGTTGATTTTCATGTTTGCTCTGCTTGCATCATGTTCCTGTATTTCCTAGGTGCTTTTATTAGTCGATCCATTTGGAACTGAACGACAAATAACCGACTGAGTTATTTCTTTGTTTATCAATCACCAGTCATTTGTGCTCGTTCAAGTTTTCCGCCCGAGTGCACAAGCTTCATCTTACATTTGACACGTATGCTCATCCGCAACAGCTGATCACTCTTTCGGGTACAAGTTGACAACAATACGATGCCGGTTGAGATGGAGGCGGAAATCGGCAGCAGTGATGATCATGATCACTTCATGGAAAAGGGTGAGTGATTATTTTTGGGCACGGTTTCCATTTCTTTATTTTGATTGTTTTCATTATTCATCAGTTCGTTTAGTCATCCTGGGAGAGGCCACCACTCTGTCGACATTTTTCCTCAAAAACAATCAGCTGACCAAAGCCAATTATGACCAACTGTCGAGACTATCTTCCTTCATTCTGGAAGATGAGGATGAAACCGAACTGAATGAAGACAACCTAGTGGTCGATCCATTGATTAAAAGTCTAATTTTACTAAAGTCACGCCTGAGCAAAGATCAAATAGTCTCTTTGGAGCCGATTTTCATCAAGCCATTTTGCGATGTTATTATTAACAAGGACGTCAGCGGACCTATCACTGGCCTGGCACTGCAGTCTATTCTCAAATTCCTCAACTATGGCTTCATCAAAGACGGGGAAATCGTACGTCTTATCGGTGAATCAGTGACCAAGGCCCGCTTTGTCGGCACTGACTCCAGCAGCGATGAGGTTGTTTTGATGCGAATTTTGTCTGTATTGGAAAACTTGATTGTACAGCCATTCTACTCGTTAACCAACGGTTTAGTTTGTGAAATCATGCAGAGCTGCTTCAGGATTGCCTTTGAAACACGACTAAGTGAATTGTTGAGAAAGTGTGCCATCAAGTCGCTCACCGAAATGTCCCGGGCTTTGTTTAGTCGTATCTCATACTTTGATCAGGACATATCTGATTACAACTACTTTTATCAAGACAAGAGTAACGCTTCCTTTCACAAACTCAACCGGATGGGACGACGATTTGTGAACCAAAACAAACTTGTCTTTAGCAACAAGCAGGTTAGCAAAAGCGGAGGAGATCCTGCTGATTCTGGTAATTATACTTTTTGTGGTTCATCTTTTCCAAATTTA
>NW_016230475.1:0-1247 GCF_001687245.7 Rhagoletis zephyria | reverse complement strand
GGTTATCACTAGCTCTCGATTAAATATTATAATCGACGATTTCGACATCTTGCATGCATATAACATGTTATCGATAAAGCAAACGTTGAATTTAACCGGACATTGAACAACTGGCCCTAAGTCTGAGGACTTAAAAATCAACGAATCTATCGATCTAAAAACAATTAATAAACCAATCATAGACAAGACTATACCTATATGTATGTATGTATATGTATAAAGTGTGCCAGAGAAGAACGAGAGGAAAAGAAATTCAAATAAAACAACAACGACATGAGCTATAATACTGATCCTGGCTTTATTGTGAAATTTCCTTAAAATTGCCTCCTCGGCTTTTCTGGCAGTGCATCAAAATCATTTGTTGGCCAAAATCCGGCCAGCTGATCGAGCACCCAATTAGTGAAACCTCGACGTTAGCTATGGCCATTCGACCTCAGTTCTTGCTTGGTTCAATCTTCGTTAATTTTCAACTCGGCTGTTCGACGCCAGCGCGTCATTTCTGGTTCTTATTCGATGCTGGTCGCTACGGCGCATAGTACGGAAAATGAAGCTTTTTAAAGCTTTTGATATGGAGAATTCTGGAAAAGTAGATTCGTTGGATAAAAAAAAATTAACTTTAGAATTTAAAATGATGTTCAAAAAATTTTCTGAATGGTTTTCCTTTTTTTGACCTGAAACTGTTTGCAATGCAATTTTTATTAAAAATCTTTAAACATGCGTATATATTTTTGTTGTTCTTGAGTGTAGGATGCAATTTTCATGGTCAAACGAACCGAAAAATACACAAAATTTAATTTTTCGACTTTAGAACCGACCTAAGGTAAAACGTAATTTTTTTTTTCTTTTTCTCTTTTTTACGTAATGGCAGCATGTAGTGCATTTTCGTGATCAATGAAAAAGATCTCTTGACGCAAGAACAGAAAATATGTCTATTCAAAACAAATCCGAAAATTTTGGGCAAAATCAGTTAATGCAGTAAAGCTGGTTCAAACATATATTAGTTCTAGCTAAGTTGCTAAAAGTTGGAATAAATATTAAACAAATTTCAGACACTGATTTTATAGCTGTAGAGGTATTTTTTGGTTATGTCAAAAGCCTGATTTGATGTTGTAAAACAACTAATTATTAAGCAGAAAAACAAAACCGACTTAAAATTGCTTCATCTAAACCAAATAAGTAAGTGAACAGCTATAAGGTATGTACCACCTTTCCTTTAAAAAATAATTATATAAATCGGTTAACGTGGT
>NW_016230473.1:0-1247 GCF_001687245.7 Rhagoletis zephyria | reverse complement strand
ATAGTATTAATTGTTTGACAAACTATTTAAATCAAATGATCAACATGTAACACTTCATAAAATATTTACAGAGGAAGTACGTTATTTGGTAGAGATCAAAATGTATTTAACAAAGTGTGATTGAATTTGACATTGCTCTCAGAAGAACCATCCTATAAAGTCAAATTGAAAAAAATTTGTATGAATTTTAATCGTTTGTTTATATTTTTTTACATAAATCTTAAAAGAGAGCCGCACTGAGTTGTCAATAACACCCATGATACAAATATTTAAAGGTAAAACCGCTTGCACAATTCGTCGGCCATCATTTACTTTTTGAAGTTTGTCTATTTTATAAAATTGAAATTTTGAGAGCAACTCAAATGCCAAATAAAGGTAAAACAAAAAACAAATAGATGAAAATATTGAAATTTTCATTTATTTGACACTTAAGTATAATGAGAATGTATTTGTGAGATTGGAAATTTGAAAACATTTTTGTAATGTTACCAAACTTTAAAAATGTACAGACTGCCTTTCAACGGTTTTACCTTCAGATTTTTGTATCCTGAATACACCTTAGTCGAGATATCACGAACAAGTTTTCCTTTATTTATTTTTGCTTAAAATCCTTAAATAAGTATCTTGATTTTTTTCTGTAGAATACGTATTAATTTTTTTTAACGATTTAAAAAAAGGGAGGACAGTCGGATCTACGTAACCAGAACGACCTGAATGCGCATTGAAATCGGTTGTATTTTTTGCTAAAAACTATTTGTTATTATTGAGATACAGTTTCGCTATTATTTAGAGATTCCTCGACATACTTTTTCATATTACTGTTATTTATTATTTTTCTTATTAGTCATTTATATGTTTGGGACTTACTGTGGGTGCTTTAAGAATTCATTTTGTAAATATGTATGTACATATAAAAAACAATTGCGATATCTTATTTTAAATTATGAATTTTATTCGTGCAATTTTTTATGTTTAATAGTTTTGAGGACATTTTTTGGTTCTGTTGGTTCTTTTATTGCATGCCTTAAACTTTTTTACTTTAAGTTATAATGTTGAAGATATGCCTTCTGCCTTTGTCAAGCACTTGCGAGAAATTTAGCATATGCGCGTAAGAGCATAGAGTAGGTATACGGCTGTGCTGCCGTGATTCTCCAACATCTTGTCAACATCTTCACTGAAATGAAAATGTTTTTTATTATGAATAGCTATAATTAAGTTTCATAAAGTTCAAGGTGGTACAATTTAAA
>NW_016230472.1:0-1248 GCF_001687245.7 Rhagoletis zephyria | reverse complement strand
GTGAAAATGTGCTTGGACGAGAAAGCCATGTGCATTCGAAGCTGTTTCGTATGTACTTTTCGTTACCATAGAGGTTTTGTAAATGCACTTTATGGAACTCTGGTGGGGAGCATTTTTCTTAAAACCCAAAAACCTTGTATTTAGTTGGTGAATGAAGGAGGAGGAGTATTCAAATGAGTCGAAATGCCATCGTACGCAGTAATTGGAGCTAAGGATAAGATCCAGCTGGTGCAGAACGTTCAGTCAACGAATCCAAAATCAACTGGAAGTCAAGCCTTTGTTTTATCGCAATATTCTGTCCAGTGAAGAGGCTCAGTTTTAGCTCAATGTATATGAAAATAGGTGAAATTTTAACCTTAAAGGCGTAAAGAGTCGGGATAGCCTATTATTTTGTATCCCAATTGTATGAAAAGTTCACTGAAGACATCTATTTCCAGTGCGTCGCACAGTGCAACTTCATGGACCTCCTAATACGAATTAGAAGAATTTGAAAAATCAAAAAGCTGTAAAAATTGCTGCTCAAAGTTTTCAAAAAAAAATACTANTTTTTTTTTTTTTGATCAATGTCATTAATTTTGGACATCGATTTTCAGTCAGCGTCAAAAATATGAATACCCTGACGTTTTGACGATTTTCTTCTTTTATATTTTCCACACTATTTTTTTTTTTATTTTGTTCTAAAAATATAATTAGTTCTACAGCCAAAACCAGTAGAAGGACTCGGGAAAATTCAAGAAATACCAAAAAATTTCCATCAAAATTTTCAACTTTTCAATTCGATTTCTTAAAAAAATGTTGAGTGCGCAGTTTTGTCAAAACTCAGGGTATTCAATTTGTTGACGCTCGGTTTGACGCTGACTGTATATAATACAAAAATCCTAAACAATTGTCTAAATTAGTATAAATTAAATATTCATTAAAATTATTCAGAAATATCAACTACTAACAGTAGAACCACTTCCTCGATTTTTTCTGAACAGTATATAGCATACAAAAAAATATGATGATTTTTTTTATAACCGCCATATATGTGCATATGTATATAAATTTATCCATTCAGGAACATCTTTTTATAAATTAAATTTTCAGTTTGAAGTGAAGCGATCTCTTCATTTCAATTTAAAGTTCTACATCTCTAGAAAACACTTTCATTATTCCTGCCTGTTTCTCCAGTTTGGCTTATAGGTTTGATATTTTACAGCAATTCTTCCTTTAGCTCATAACTATATTTATCAGATATGTATTCTA
>NW_016230470.1:0-1248 GCF_001687245.7 Rhagoletis zephyria | reverse complement strand
GAGCTTCTCCTCCGATTTGTGGCGTGCGCCTTGATCTTGTCACACAAAGGGAGGGACCTACAGTTTTACGCCGGCTCCGAACCCTTTTTTCAAAATTTTTTTTGCGACGTTGCTTTGACCGGGGTAAATCCAGGCCCTGCGGAACGGAAGCTCACACTGCTTACCACTACACCACAGCGGCCAACGTTGAGGCCTTACCTTTTGCAATACCAACTGATTTCATTTGGCTTAAGAAATATCATACCGATATAAATATGGCATAAGGTTTCAGGTGTTAAATATGTATGTCACGTTATTAGCGTGCACTGGACCCTTCGGAATCCATCGCCAAAAAGCAATCACAAAAATTCCACAAACAAACGTGAACACTTCGCATACTAGGTAAGGTCTGAATTCCGTTCTGTAGTAAAGGATAAAGGATTTTACAAAGCGAAAACTCTCCGAAAATACAGGCCTCGTGTGAGGTCTTATTTCAGCCAAGAATTGGTCATGCCAATACCAAAAAATCCGCTGGGTAGTAACATCGATCTACCACGTTCACTTTCATTTATCTTCATTCAACGTCCGGTGTTTAGGCTTCCATACGGATGTAGTAAAAGAAACATACATAAATCGGGTAAGTCTGTGGTGAATCCACTATAATTTAGGGCGATTTGTCTGTGAAGTCCTACACTATGAGGAGCAAGGGCTGAGAGATTAACTTTTTAATATGTAGGTGTTCTGCTGACGGATTTGTTTTAGTTTTCTTTTTAATATCTTCATCAAACTTTTTTACATAAGGTAAATGATACGTTCGGGATGGTAGTCCTAAGGATTCTAGAGACTGGCCCTCCTTGGTTGTGGCATGAGTAGAAGCTTTCGAGCATACTTGCACTTGAAGCAGTTTCGTAAGATATTTGAANGTTGCAGATGCATTCCAGCTCAAATAAGAGACCATCTAAGTATCAAAGGTACTAATAGACATAGACCGTTTTGCAGTGTCACCGGCGTTATACTAATGGTGATCCTAATGCCTATTTCAATATCTTCGATGCTATTCCAACTTAAAAATTCTCACTTCTTGTATTGCTTCTGTGACTGATGCTCAGTTGCACCAATCAATTCTAAATTTATCAGCCTGATAAAATTTAAAATTACACAATTTTGTTCGGAAAATTTTTAATTTTAAATATTCATAGTCTGATAAATTTTAAAATTGTTTGGTGAAGCTGATGTTGAGTCTTCCAAAATATCGACATAACCTGGAAA
>NW_016230469.1:0-1248 GCF_001687245.7 Rhagoletis zephyria | reverse complement strand
ATTCATTAAAAAGAACATACCCAAGCAAATAAGACCAAAATGGTATTTTGGTAGGTGTTGCATAAATCACATAACACCGACAAAATAAGCATTGAGATTCAGTTTCAAATATACAAGTTTAAATATTATTGTGCTCGGTAATTTTCCAAACCAAACCCCGTCCCGNTTAGTTGTTATTGTTTCGTCTTTATCAGGCATTTCTGAAAACATTCTTGACGTTGTTTTCAAATTTGGCGACATAAAATAATGGAATTAATCTTTTATAGAATACTGAAATGATACACTGTGTGGCGTATGCGGATGATATTGGTCTAAAACCAATGGACGTCAGCGCAGCATTTTCCAGCTTAGAAAAAGAAGCTAAAGTAGTTAGTTTAGCGGTGAGCGAGGACAAGACAAAGTACCTCCTGGTAACGCATAAAAATTTTCCGCGTATTGGGACGGGCGTCTTTGTTTGGAGTCATATCTTTGAAGTAGTGAAGGACTTTGTTTACTTAGGCTCCAGCATAAACACCATCAATAAGTCAGACTGGAAATCAAGCGAAGAACAACTCTAGCCAATAGGTGCTACTTTGAGATTGGTACACAAAGCAGAGCCCTCTCTCGACGAACAAAAATCATGCTCTACGATTCTCTCATCATGCCCGTCCTCTTAAATGGCACAGAAACATGGACGATGTCTAACAAAGTTGAGAACTTTTTGGGAGATTTCGAGAGAACTACATATTCTACGCAAAATCTATGGCCCTGTGCGCGTGGGCGATGAGTACCGACGAAGATGGAATGACGAACTGTACGAGCTTTTTAACAACGTGGACATAGTTAAGCGCATAAAAATACAGCGATTGCGTTGGCTTGGACATGTTGTACGCATGGATGACGACTCTCCGGTGAAAAGATCCTTCGACTCCGCACCCATGGGTGGACAACGAAAGCAAGGTCGGCCACGAACACAATGGAAATGCCGAGTGCAGAAGGACCTGTCCGCTCTTGGGATGAACAAATAAAGGTGTTTTTCAATCATTCTGTAACATATGTATACTAAATCTTCCAATGCTAAATTCCTCTTTAGCAAAGAAAGATAGTTAAAAATGATTTTTAATACATGATTTTAAATACAAACACAAGTTTTTATTTTGTCAATTTTATGAATTTTATTTTTCAAATATTTCACTTAGTTCGCACTTTTTCAATTGGAGCGTGCAGTAATTTTCTTAATGAATTTACAATTTTTTAAATACGCTTAAA
>NW_016230468.1:0-1248 GCF_001687245.7 Rhagoletis zephyria | reverse complement strand
TTTTGGGTGTTGGATAATTCTTGCTGGATTTTCGACGAACAAACCTATAAATTCGCCTTGACTTGAATATTTTTGATAATACACACTTCGTTATTTTTTTTATTTGTAAAACTTTTTTTTTCAAAACTTTTATTGGGGTCACTCGGGATCCCATGTGACTAATTGTGCGATTTTCTTTATGCGTCTAATTAAGGGTTAATTAGCGCAACGAAATTGGGGGGTAAATTGCGAATTCTACTCGCAATCCCAACCATATTGGACCAATTTGAAACTAGTTTTAAAGCCATGCAGTCACGCAAAGAAGTAACATTCAAAAATGGACCCGGAAATATTAGTGCTTCATTCAGGCAGCGGAAGACTATCAAATTCTAGGCACAAAGTCCCATAGTGGTGTCACAAGTCTTGCTAGTCCAAATTGATTCAGAACTAATCTCAAAATTATCCGTTCCATTTATGAAATGTAGTCAACGCAGACAATAGTTGGAAGCATACATATATTGGTAACTAGACATTTACACGTACCTTACTAGTGGTAAAACATTCCGACTCATCTTTTGCGCCTTTCGTTACCAAAATTAAAAATAAATATCATCACACCATCCAAGAAATCTTGTTGCATTTTGGAATGTTCTAGCACTTTCACTTTGTCTATTGGAACGCTGCTAATCCTCTTCCATCAGTAAAAAGAATATTTTCGTGGGCGTTGCTTGCACGCCACTGCAGAAGCTTCTTGCATATTTTCAATCTTACTTGTTTTAACTACGAAGTACACAGATAACTAGTGCATCCTTGAAAAGCTTACATGTGGAGGCCACGAAGGATTAGTGCTGGCAGATCTAGAAAACATGTACTTACACATTTCTGGCGGCTTTGATTTTCTGTTATTTTTCTTTTTTTTTTATTATTAACAGCCCGCAAACGGCCGCTTTTAACGCTGTCAGAATTCTAGATGGGAGAATTCTAAGAAACGATCGATGGTATGCGGCTATTAAATTTTAATAGTTAAAACGTAAGCGTTGGACTTGTTCGTGGTGCACCCACAGCCGCAGTGGTGCGCGAATTAGTAAAGTTATCATGTTCGATGTAAATTTCTAGCAACGTTTTATCGGTCGGGCAGTTGCAACCGTGTTGCGAATTTTCATCACTGCTGCAGTAATGCCGCATCTAACAGGCTCGTTCCTTCCGAATTAAAAAAATTTATTGTATTTTTTTGTTTAGTATTTATTAATATTTTTCAAATTAAAAAAG
>NW_016230467.1:0-1248 GCF_001687245.7 Rhagoletis zephyria | reverse complement strand
TTGAAAAAAAAATGTCGCTTACGTTATTTTAGCGGTTAGGGCTCGATATGTAGATGATAGTGACCTTTAGTTCCTTCTCTGCAGTGAAAAGCCAAACCAGTCAGTAAAAACACTAGTTCATAGTATGTGCTAAAGCGATGGCCTACCAGTTCGATAGTTTCGAAAAACTTAGGCGTTCAGCGACATCTGCCTTTAAATTGCCAAAGCCAAAAATAAAACGCAATTAATTCATTTTCTTACAAATGTCGGCTGTGGCGTCGCGTGAAGACTAACGGTTCTGGTTCTGAGAGCGCAGGTTCAACTCCGCGTGGAAGTGGTTAAGATTTTTCAAATTAAATGAATGTATGTCGATATAATTATTTAAATTTAAATATAAATAACAGATTTGAAAAAGTAATTCTAATGCAAAAATAGCATACATATACATAAATACTTCTGCCATAAAAAAATAAATAACATTTTTTTTTAATTAACTTCAATGATGAATTGGCAGACTATCTCATCAACAGGTACGATGCTACTAGTATTTCTACTAGTAGATGCTAATGCATAGCCTGACAATTGACATCTCGTAGGTCATCGCCATGTTAAAAATACCAGTCGCTAACATTGAAAAAGGATAAAACGTGAACTAGTTGGGCTAAAACACAACCTGGAAGAATTCTAGTTCACAGCTAGTAGCTTTCCCTGCAGGATTCCTAATCAACTTCAAGTTAGCTTTTAGTTAGATACATTTCCCGCAGGGTAACACTATGAATACAAATAAAATACAACATAAGTGAAATACAATGATAAATCAAAAATTATACATAAAGCACTCTGGAGAATTCTCACGAATCAAAACTTCAGCAATTAGATTTTAATTAGTTGTGACGACAGCAGAACCATAAAGTCGTAAAAAACGCTTTACATACTGACACACTCCTAGCTACATACATAAATACACAGGAGCCAATCGTGGTGACCAGGCCATTGACTGGCTGTGGACAGTGGATGAGTGATTGTTTGAATGACTGGCTGGCTAGATGGATGGATTGCTGAATCAGGCTGCAATTGAAAATGAAACGAAAGGGGTCGGGAAGATATTGTTCGATGCTAATTACCGCAATAAATGCATGTCAATCTTAATTCAATGAAGTCACCAGCAACGGAATGCGAATAAAGAAAAAATCAAAGAATCTATAAGTCTTTAGAATTGTATTTATTGCTACATAAAATTTACATGATTTAGCAATAAATCAATTACAT
>NW_016230466.1:658-1248 GCF_001687245.7 Rhagoletis zephyria | reverse complement strand
AAATTCGGACAAACTAGACAACTTAATCAGATTTTATTTTTAATTGGATCAACGATTGATGATTAAAGTTAATTAATAGTAATCGCAGCCAGCGATTAAGGATTAAAAAAATTTAGTCATTGATCGTACAGTTGATTACAACTAATTAATTTTAACCGTCAAAATAATAATTAATTAATAATTAATTTTTAATCGTTAATCAGATTACCGTTTTGCCAACACTGTGTGAAATCATATTCATATTCACGGAGAAAAATGGACGTTTTTGAAAAATGGGCGTAGCACCTCCCATACTGACTAAAAGTTTCATATTGCATATCACTTCAAATGTTTGGGTTAAAGTACTCAAGCTTGGTATGGAAATACATATGTATGTATGTATGTGAAACTAATACCATACTCATGGAGAAAAATTAAAGTTATTGGAAAAGGTGGCGTGGCAACTCCCATGCAAATTGATTTTTCTGTGCTACATATCTCTGGAGGAGTTTATTGCCGAGGACTGGAACTTGGCACCGAGATGTGTATACAAAATTAATTCCATACTTATGGAGAAAAATTTGCTTTATTCGAAAAGGGGACATGGTTCC
>NW_016230466.1:302-585 GCF_001687245.7 Rhagoletis zephyria | reverse complement strand
TTTGTGGAAGAATACTGGAACTTTGTATTGAATTGTGTATACAAAATGTATCAATTGCTCATGGAAAAAATGTGAGTTATTAAAAAAGGAGGCATGTCGCCTGCAATACATACTAAAAATCCGATTAACAATTAAAATGTTAATCGCGTTTGACGATTAAAATTCATTAATCGTAATCAACTGTACGATTAATGATTAAATTTTTTTAATCGTTAATCGCTGGCTGCGATTACGTTTAAATAATTTAAAACATTAATCGTTAATCCAATTAAAAATAAAATCT
>NW_016230466.1:0-199 GCF_001687245.7 Rhagoletis zephyria | reverse complement strand
CGTATGCCAGAGACGACTGCATACAAACTCCACTTCGGTCAGGTGCAATGACTGTGACGGGTGGAGTCACCTTCGTAACTGCTCGGGCCTGCGTACGCACCGGCAATGGACCACATCGTTTCTGCAGCACGTACAGCAGAGGGCCAACAGGCAACACAACTCTTTAATACCACACATCACAATCGGTCTCCTAAGGCAC
>NW_016230465.1:1093-1248 GCF_001687245.7 Rhagoletis zephyria | reverse complement strand
GTATGGTCGAAAAAGGAGAAGAACAGAAGAAGGGAGGAGAACCAATAAGTAAGATAAGTGCCGTAAGTTCGAAAAGAGGGTGGCTGCGTTCTCTTTAGCAGAGGTGTATTTTAAGTGCGTAAGTCGCTTAAACATGGCGCCCCCGTTGCACTGGT
>NW_016230465.1:0-975 GCF_001687245.7 Rhagoletis zephyria | reverse complement strand
GTTTTGCAGTTGTCAGGCGATGTGCACTGTGTCTTCCGATGTGTTCTAGCTAGACAATTCGAGCAGTATTTGAATTTACGTACGCAACGGATGCGATCTTCTACAGTCAGCTCCAAGAAAAACTTCCAAAATCTGAGTGCATGATACCGGTGGCAAACTAAGCACAGATGTACGGTTGGATCACGACGCTGTGGTGCAAGGACTTTGTTGCATGCTGCTTCATATGGATGTCCAGCTGGTGCACGCCGAAGAAGTGGAATCGGAGTTAACTTTCGAGGTCGTTGTCTATTGTTATTCTTGCATGAAGGTACGCGCTGATGCTCAATTGATTCGCGTGGACTTGGTGAAGGCGTGATTGAATCGCGACGTCGTCGTGTAGCACCCTTTTTCCCTGGGGCTAGCCGAAGATGAAGAGCTTGTTCACGTCTACGCGACGGCGGTGTGGTTGAGTAGCGACGCTGCTGTGCGGTGTTCTGGGTGCCCGGGACCAAGCGCAGATGCAGAACTGGTTTACGTCTACGGGGTGGCGTCGTGCTGCAGCGGCATACCAGTTTGCTTCTGTAAAATAGACTTGCTTTAGTATTGGGTTTTTGAAAACTTATGGCTAGGAGAGAACAACGTTCAGATATTGAAAGTTGCTGCCAGGGTGGTGTCTTAGGGACATCTGACTGGATGGGTAGAGGACATAATTTCACGATTAGTCTGGTGAACAGACCGTGTTGCGTTTGAACGTCTGCAACACGCACTTTATCGTCCGGGCCAAGGTAGACCTTTACAATTCTTCCTAGACACCTTACGAGTGATCGCTGATTTGATGTCGAAAGGACCTGCAAAATCGATTCCTGTTCGAGTAAATGGCAAAGAATAAGTAGATCTCTCTGGCGGTAATGCTGCCATGATTTGTGTTCGCATTTTTTGTTTAGATCTTGTACAGATTTTGCAACTGAAAATGATTTGTTTAACTTTGGACTTAAG
>NW_016230464.1:0-1248 GCF_001687245.7 Rhagoletis zephyria | reverse complement strand
CATGAGTTTGTATATTGTCCTTTTCGAGAACAATAGAATCAAAGTATCAGTCAATAACGATTCTGCTGGTTGACAGTGTAGGTATTAAATTTTTTGTAAGATAATATATATGTTGGATTTTTGCGGAAAAAAAACTTGTCTACTATAAGCACTAATCCCCTTAGACGGAGCACATTTATTTTGGAAAAAGTTTCATTTGGTTACACAGTGTCGTTTTAATGTCCTCAAAGTTTCCATTTTCACTAGTAAAACTTGAAAAGTCAATAAATTATTTATGTATGCTTCTACACTAAAACCAAATTAGGTGGTTACTATAAATTACACTTGACTATTAGAAATCAATTGCTTTCAGTATACTGTGTGTTTCCAGTTGATTAAACATCAACGCAATTTAATTGTAGACAGGCACGCACATTGACAAGTATAAAGGCCGTTTTATATTTAGAAAAAGGTTAAATAAATTGCCTGAGGTTTTTACATCAATGATATACTACAGTTCGAAAGAATATCTACAACTAGAAACAAACATGTGTATGTACATATACCCTTCTGCTCTAAAGGTATTAGCAAAACTATATATCAGCCGTAGTGACAATACTTTCATATATGTATGACGAATTTTCAAAGCCTATTTAGCATTTTAAGCAGTGGATCCTCGAAAAATGCATTCGTATATATATAACTCTGATTTGGCCGAGCTTCTTCTTCTATTTGTGCTGTGCGCCTTGATGTTAACTATATCACAAATGAAGTGGCTTGCAATTTTGCACCGTCTCCGAATGGAAACTGGTTTTATGACTGCCCTTTTCATAGCAGAAATACACGGTGAGGTTTTTCATTGCCTGGCTAGAGCCCGCTTTGAGAAAACAACTTTTTCTATTTTTGCTGTTTGAGCGGTGCAGAGATCGAATCTAATTTGTACCGAGTGGTAGTACTCACCTGTGCCCATTTGACAAAAGCGGCTACCTTTTGCATATATGAGAAAATCTCAAGAGTTGTTACAACAACGTGTTTTTGGTAGAAAATAGTGGTATATATGTCATAGAAAATGCATTATCTTCAGTTTTGTATAAAGAAACAGATTCCATTGCGAAGTTGTGTTTAAATGAAAACTTAAAAAAATATCCTAAAAATTGGAAAATAAAATTATACATAGCTTAAAAACTAAAACCTCGCTATTATAATTTCCATTCGTACTACCATCAGGTATGTAACTTGAGAATAGAAATCGCTGCATCTCTTAGGCGC
>NW_016230463.1:0-1248 GCF_001687245.7 Rhagoletis zephyria | reverse complement strand
CTTGCCTAACTTTCAGACCGATCACTAAACAAGTTTTGCGAGCACACTGCTTTTTGTAATGGAAAGCACTCCTAATGTTTTATTAGCACTGCTATGAAGCTGACGCGTGAAAGTAAAATACAGTAGAAATTTAAAAATAATTTAGAAAATGTAAAAAATAAGATGACAAATAGGTGTTGAATTCATAAAGAAAAGCAGATCATTGGCAAAATTATCTAGAGCTAATGCNATCTAGAGCTAATGCAGAGAAAAATTAAAAACAAAGTCTCTTTTCAAGCAGTGCATGCTTTTTATACAATTATTTCTTCGTGAGAAAGCATCGCCTGGTCTTCTTCACCGGCGATGTTTTGCATTTTGATGTCACCTATTAAAGAACAACATGTTATTGCACAATAACGAGTAAAAATGACACAAAAAACTTACCAGGTGATGACACTTTGGTTTTTTTGTTATAATTGTGTTTGCGGCAGCAAAGCATCTTTTTGAACTTAAAAAACAAGAAAAGCATTATAGCTGCAACGAGCAGCAGTGCCAAAACACCAATGACAATGTGTGAAGTTTTCACACTGTCAAAGATAGAGTCTTCAGTCAAACAGTACTGCTTGTAGTACTTTGATGATTCGTGTAAGTAGGAGCAAGCTTTTTCGTTAACCATAGTGAACTTGAAAATTATTAGTAGCAAACAATGCAAGTGTGATGCACAGATGGCGAAAGAACACTGAGGAGTATATCGCACAAACAAACTTTATTGTGTGAATAAAAAAGTTTCTTAGCAACCGTAACATTCAAACTTCTCCCCAATTTACATTTATTGCTAAACTTAAGTGGCAGCGGTCAGCACTATTTGAGACAGTCTGGCCTTCTGTTCAAACTGAACGGGTTGAGTTGCTTTGAATTAAGACTACATTGAAAGATATTTGATTTGCCATATCTCGGGAACCACTTAGAGTTTTTAGATTCTGATTTTACCAAAATGATCCGAAAGATTTTTTCTACTAGAAAGAGTTTTAAAAAATTTTAAAAAAGAACAGTCTGTTGATTCAAAACAGTGCAAAAAGTAAAAAGTTTACTTCATTTTCAATTGGTCATATCTTCGGAACCGCTGGGAGTTTTTGGATTCAGTTTTCACCAAAATGATCCGGAAGACATTTCCTACCGGAAACAATCCAAAAAAACCGGAAATAAAAAAATTGACGCGGACGACATGACTCGAACATGTGCGGGCAGAGCCCAATTGATTTCTAGTCA
>NW_016230462.1:0-1248 GCF_001687245.7 Rhagoletis zephyria | reverse complement strand
ACTTTGAATTTGGAAAATAATAAATTGAACCAAAAGTTTAACTTTTGAATAAATTTTTAAACGCGATTATCTTTAAAATTTCGCCATGTGAAAAACAGATCGTTAAATATAAGAAATTATGAGATGAAAATTCAGATATTAAATAATATTAAAAAATTGAAGCTTAAAATAACAAAAAAAAAACTTGTGTTGTGAAACTATTTGTTCGAAAAATAGAAAATAAAAGTAACCATCGTTGCTATTAATTATAGTTAATGAAAACATATGTATACAAAAATTTGGTAACATATCTTTGTCGAAACGAAAAAAAATTAATAAAAGTTACCACTTTATAACAAAAAATTATCCCACATAAAATCATATAAAAATTTTTTTCTCACAAAAAGTAAAAATAAAGCAAAAAAATGCAAAATTGTATAAATTAGTACTAAAAGTGTTTAGTAATTATAAAAAATTACAAAGTTAATTACTATAACTTGTACTAAAAAAAAGCAATTACTTTGTGGATAATCTCGAAGAAAACTGAGTTCCTGGCAGCAAACTAAAAATAAATAAGGCTGAAAAAATACTTTTAAATAAATAAAAAACTAGCATAAAATGTAATTTAATAAAAGTAAAAAATAAAAAAAAACTTTCATTAAATTTTAAAACCTTGGGAGTCGTTTTTACTTGACTCAAGTAGGATTTAAAATTTATATGTATGTATGTACTTTAAACAGAAATTTTGTTTTGAAAAAATGTGTTTGAAGGGCAGATACATTTTAAAAGCTAGAGACAAGAGAAAACGGAACTGAACAAAATAAGATAATTTTTGTGAGCATATGTAGCAACAAAAAAAAATTTTAAGTAATTTTTTTTATACTATAAGTATGTAGGTAAATAACAAAATACCATTGAGGGGAAAAATTACAATTTTACCGAAAAGTTTTTATCTTTAGATTTTTATTTGGATTTTATTTTAATGAAATAGTTAAACAAAAATTGACTTTTTAATTAAAATTTACTTTTTTATTTCCGAATGAAATTTTTAATAAAATAAACTTTTTATTAATAAAGTCTCAAATATGCAAGAAAAAACCAATGTTTTATTTTTAACAAAGTATTTAAGGTCAAGTTTAAATATTTTTAAAATATATTTGATTTTTTTGTTCTATCGTTCCTAAAAAAATAAAAAAAAATTTGGCCTAACCAAATTTTCAAAATGTTAGATACTACTAAAGAATAAAATACTAGTACCAAAAAAAAAAA
>NW_016230461.1:0-1248 GCF_001687245.7 Rhagoletis zephyria | reverse complement strand
TCGATAATAATATTGGTAGCAAAATCGATTGGAAAATCGATAAAAATATAGATAACAAAATCTATAAAAATATCGGTAAAAATATCGATAACAAAATCCATAAAAATATCGAAAAAAATCGATAAGTAATCGATAACAATTTTGATAAAAGTATCGATAACAAAATCGGTAAATAATTGATAACAAAATCGATAGCAGAATCGATAACATTATCAATAACAAAACCAATAGCAATATCGAAAAAAAATATCGATAACAAAATCGTTAAAAATGTCGATTACAAAATTGATAACAAAATCGATTCGATAAGTTCCGAAAATATCGATAGCAAAATCGATAACAAAATCAAAAAAATTAATGATAACAAAACCGATAAAATTATCGATTGTTATATTATTAAGTCTCGAGAATCCCTAAAATATCTAAAATCCCAAAATAGTTCCCATATTGAGTCTCTGTGTCTCTATCTATATCCTTTTCTCTATAATTACCATTATTTTAATCTTTCTTCCGCTATCTTCATCTTTACTTTTATCGGTATCCTCATCCTCATATTTTTCTTTATATTTATCTTTGTTTTTACTTTTATGTTTATCATTTTCTTCGTATATATATGTATATTCCCCTTCACCTTTGCCCTTATATAAGTAAAGTTTTTAAATTTACCTTGGTCTTAATTTTGGCCTTTAGCTTACGTCTTTTTGTTTTTGTTTCTATTTTTACCTTTGCCTTTATCCCTTTCTTTATCTATGTGCATACTCACCTTTACTTACATTCTTGTATTGTATTGGTCTTTTTCTAAGTATTATTCGTTAACCTTTTATTAGCAAGTTTTTGTTAAATTAATACCATGTGCATACACTCAAGAAGCACTTGTTTCAGTCCCAACCATTTCCGTGTGGAATTTCCGTTGTATTTGCGAATTTAAGCCCAAAATACAATAACGCAGTGGCAGTGGCAGTTTTTCGAAATCAGCTATTTTTTAGAAAGTGTGGTGTCCAATGAAGCGACTCACAGCACTCGCAGTTGCTTTGCTCCATATTACCCACACTGTTTTTTACCTTTGCTTGGTCTGCTTTTAGTATGTTTAAACTAACACCTTACCCGAAATCGGTTGTGTTTTAGAGATCGGCAAACGCAAGCTCCAAAAAAATCTCGAAAATCAACGCGAGTTTTTAGCAGGTCGAAACTTGCACTTCATTGTATTGTATGGGTTATAAAACTGCATATCCAAAAATTTTCTAAAAA
>NW_016230459.1:0-1248 GCF_001687245.7 Rhagoletis zephyria | reverse complement strand
AACTTAAAACTTACATATGTTCACTCACGGCAAAAAGAATTGGCACAGAGAATTTTTCACCATATATGCAACAATTTTTATTTTTTATTTTTTTCCGCTAATTTTCTATAAAAATATTGTTCATACTAAACAAAAACATAGTTCATACTAAACAAAAACATAGAAATATAATATTATATATATTTACGGGATGTACATAGCTCAGTGGTTAACGCTTCTGACTTTGAACATCGAATTCGCAGGTTCGATCCCTGCTGAAGTCTAGAAAAAGAAGCCTGATGAGGAGATGTGGTGATCTCCGAAATAGTGCTATAACTTCTACCGCTTAGACTTTGTTGCTTTTTCAATTTTTCCTAATAAACAATCGTGGTACAAAGCTCAATAAAAATATTAAAAATAATCTTTAAACTTTTTGCAAAACGTAGGAAAATTAAGTAAACTTTCATGCAAATTTTCAACTTTTTAGTAAGATTTTTTTTTAAATTTTTTTTTTTAGTATGCAGTTTTTTGTAGCCTTTTAAATTTTAAACTACAAAGGGCACGTTTGAAGTAGCTATGACTTACCGTTGATTGTTGGCAATTTTTTTAACCCATTTCCTTCCATACAAGAAAATTTTCAAAAACACTTACTTTGTTGCGATTTTTCAGCAACTTCAAACTTGAAATTGTACATACTAAAACGGGCTACAAAACTGCATGCTTAAAATATTCTAAAAAATCAAATCAAAAGGTTTAAAATTTGCATGAATTTATTTTCTTTTAATTTTCCTGAACTTTGCACAAAGTTTACAAATTATATTTTTATGTTTTTTGTTCTAGTATTTGTGAACCATATTTTTACAAAAAATTAGCANAATGACCATTTAATATCAAAGATGAACTAATTCGCTGGTTGGCGTTGGAGTCGGAATATTTGGAAAACGCGTATTTATGGTCCGATTAGGTTAATATTTTGAAATGGAAAGAAATAACACCACTAACAATTTAGCCGTAGCTTGTTTTTAAATTATAATTTAAAATAAATTTTTTTTGTCAACGTTTTTTTTTCATTTTGCAAAATATTTTAGAATTATTTACTAATGATCTATCCTAGACATAATATTGTTTTTTTTTAATTTTTTCCCCTTACTTTTTCTTTATATTACACCTAATTCTTTTAAATTTTTTTCCAAATAAAATTTTGTTCCAAAAAAAATAATAATTTTTTGCACAAAAATAAAGTTATTTTTCCTGCATAACCTTTTCCAA